>NC_056731.1:323444226-323549226 GCF_019279795.1 Protopterus annectens
AGATAACAAAACTGTTTAAGTTTAGAGTGCCTGTGTATAGGACACTACTGTGAATGCAGTTTCACAAAACAAAACATTTTATAGTCTGTACTCACTTGTCTTTCAGCTAAACCTGGAAAGAGACTTTAGTTGATGGTGTTTTCCATTACCAGATGCTGTAACCTGCTTTCTGTCACTATTTAAAGTGGCTATAATATATATATATATATTGTTTTAACAAGGATATGCTATTTTGTGATGGTATTATGAAACCACTGTTTTTTATGGGTTTATAACAAGGCATCTGGGCCACAAACATGACCTCCCAAATTGAGAACGTCATTGATACAACAGTTAGATTTAACAAAAAACAGTTAAGCATTTTTGCCCATCCACTCCTTGTGGAGAGATCCCCCCCCCACATCCTTTTATTTATATATACTAACTCTGCAGTTACACAAGCAACCATAAGTAACAGAACCAGTGGGAATGCAAAGTGTTCCTGCACTTCACCTGCAGCATTCCAGCGTTCAGTGCGGTTTACTCAAACTGTACCTGCAGTTTAAATCACCAAGAGTCGTCCCACTGACCCATCTGTACACCTGTAAAATGCATGGCAAACACCTAAACAACAAATACTGATCCTCCAGGCAAAACAAAATCCCATACTAAGAGAAGCCAGATGCTCTGTCAGTGTACCTCAGTACTGCACATATAACATGTGCAGTCAACGAACATATGTATTGAAAAATGTAATGAACCCGGTGTGCTACAGCTAAAAAACAATAAAAAAAAAACAAGCATACACTAAAAAAACTGATTCTCCCAATATACTGTTAAGTGCTTACATCTCTTTATTAGACAGACTTCTTCAGAACACAGCCAACAAACATGCATCTGACAAAACTGTATGGTCCGTTACATGAGCATGCTTATAAATATAGCTATAGACACACACACACACACACACACACACACACACACACACACACACACACACACACACACACACACACACACACGCACACACTCACACACGCACACACACAGACATTCACGGGCATGCACACGTACACACGTAAATACATACACACACACACACACACACACACACACACACACACACACACACACACACACACACACACACACACAGAAAACATACCTTCCAATAAATGTTAAATATGTAAATGAAAACAAGTCATAATATTAAAGTAAATAAATAAAAAAGACTCAGTATTTTCTTAACATGTAAATAGTTATGTTCAACTAAGGAAAACAGGTGAACCGTACTTTAACAATATCACATAAGCATACTGAATTTTATTAATATAGTATGAGGGAAATGAGTTTGCTTCCAGCTCTGTATCACACTACAAACAACATCTGGAATGTACCATTTTAGTAAGGAAAACAAATACACACAGCAATGCAGTGATAGATTTTGTGTTCTCAATGCTTTCTATCATATTAACAACAAATACAATTGTTCAAAGGAAATTCTATACATTTAAATGGGCTTTTCCTATTGCGAGTAATTCACTTTCCTTACTTAGAATTTTCATGCCCACTGAATATACTAAGTGTTTCAGCATGAGACTTTTCCTGTCTATGACCCTGGAACAATAATAAACATATTACACATTCCCTGTCAGTTTGGCATGGTTTGATAAATACAGGTGTGTGCATGTGCACAAGCTTGTGTGTGTGTGTGTGTGTGTGTGTGTGTGTGTGTGTGTGTGTGTGTGTGTGTGTGTATTTATGGAGTTTAGTCAAGCAACTTAGTAACAACAAACACCATTAGCTATCCGGTTTTTATTTCCATTTTTATTTTTTCCCAAAGGGTGAAGAAGAGAGCAGACATAATTGGTGCTTTTAAAATGGACCCTGTTTATCTACAGCATGAGCATCAGGAATCTGGTAACTGACATCTAATCAGTATTTTAAAGCATTGTAAAAGGCCTATTCATACAAACTGTCTTTTTCCTTTGTATGTTAATATACCTGACACTATTATTTACCAGCAAATGTGAGAAAAATGTTGATATGGGTTTGATATTCCATCATGATTGTTCTCAAAATGTGTGGTGAAATTGTTATATAATGGTAGATTTGCCATATAAATGGGAAAAAGACTGGAGCATGCATTTTATATACTTAATTCCACATTTGGCAGGAAAGATAAACTATTACATCTGTTTCCATGCTCATTGTGATGTATTATGCATATATATCTTTTAATGATTCTGTAAGCAAGCATGTATTCATGCTGTTACATTTATTTTGCTGGAATTAATAAAAAAAATGAAATATATATATATATATATATATATATATATATATATATATATATATTTTTTTTTTTTTTTTAGAAATATACTCCATTTTTTAATCTTAACAATGGACCAAGATAAATACATATACTTTAGCTGGAGTGTTAATATTTTTCATTACCATCCATCCTACCAGTGTCTTCAGAAAAGTACAAGCAGTCTACCCGCATCACAAACATTTATTTACACTATGCACATAATCATTTAAACAAGCTTTGTCCCAACTAGCAAGGGGAAAAAAAATTCACATAGTGCACCCACAACTCCTGCCCATAGTGGAAATGCCCATCCAAATGAAACACAGAAATGAAATTCATTGAAATTAAAATAAAAGATGAAAATAAAAGAATAAAAATAAATAAAAGAGCTGCAACTAGCCAATAAAAAATGGCATTGCCAGTAGTGTGAGTGTCTCAACAAGTATCACACTGAGCTTTGGTGCTGGAAAATCAGAAAGCTGTTGGTTCCATTCCTGTCCTAGGTGCTTGGATTCACTTTCCATTACGGATACTGTAGTGGAACATAGGGGGTTCTGCACTCCTGTCCTTTGAGACATATCAAGGGCATCCATGGATGGGAATATTCAAGTTATTATGAAAGACTGAAATATCTGATGGGAAAATTTAAGTTACCATGAAAGACTGAAGTATCTGAACTTGTACAGTGTCTCATACAGATATTTAAGTGGAGATCTTATTCAAGTATATAGGACATTTATAAACAACAACCTCTGGGAATTTTTGCGATTATCAAAAAGTAGTAGAGAATATGTAAAATATTCTATAGGAATGAGAAGTGCACTAATTGGTTCTCTGAGAGAGAGCAGCTGATGCATGGAATAGACTACCAAATTACATTAAAGCAAGCAATAGTTTAGATATTTTCAAGAACTGATGTGTTGTTGTCAATCTCACCTTTATTCTCACTGATGGATCGGATCCAACATGTCAGATCCATCTCGGCCTTTCCAATAGCTTGAAGTCTTCAGCAAAGCTCATGGGCCTCCTTCCCTACCCATAATGCAGTTCCCAAACCACCTCAGATTTCGTTTGCCACGCTGCAAGAAGGTTCTTCAAGCAAGCTTGCGGCTAAGTTTATTACAATTTTTTTGTCTTTAACTGTATTTTTCTTATATTTAACTGTATTTTTCTTATAGTTCTATAGTTTATAGTTAGTGCTAATCTTTCACTAGTTCTACCATTTAGTAGTGCCTTTTTCTGGCTGTAGTAGTGCTGTTTCACTCATTTTTTACCTACAAGCTGTTCTCCTGTCCCTTTTGTTGGGATCCATTACAATTGTTTTGAGTTTTCCTTTATTGCGTTCTGTTTGTTTTACTTAGAGAATGGTCAACCGACCCTTGTTCAGAGTCTAAGTTAGAAAACTTTTCATTAGCTTCAAGTCCATTTAAGTTAGAGGACTTTCCTATCCCAATCAAAGGCTATTTAAATTAGCGGACGTCCCCCCCCCCTCCCTTTTTTTAGCCTAGTTTATTGTTGTTGTTGTTATTGCTTAGTTTGAATACTTTAAATAGTTTCAACAGTTTTTTCTTTATAATTTAGTGCTTTGATAGGCTGCTTCTATTATGTCACAAAAAGAAGGAAAACCTTTGGGCTTTAAAAAATGTGAGAAACAAAATTCCCCTCAGTGATTCGCACACTTTGTGCCTCTTCATTTACAAGGAGTTGGATCAGACTCCCGTTACCCCAGTGGCGCCTACTCCTTCTCTGAGCCATCCCTCAGCCTTGGAGCCAGAAGACTCTGATATCCAGCTAGTGTCTGTATCGGATCCCAGACAACCTGTTGGTTCATTGGACCTGATGTCCACCCTGAGTGTTTCTGCCCAGTAGGAGCAAGAATACTCTGGGAGCTGACATTCACCGTTCGTGTCAACAGAGCATTTCTGTTTCACTTCGGATCTGATGCTGTCTCTTGGGGCTTTGGCTCTGGTGGGCTTGGCTCCTACCTCTTCCTCGGAGCTTTTTTCACCGGCTCCAAGACCTCTTTTGGGTCCAACATCTGTGCTGTCATTTCTGGGGAATTTCCTCAGAGCAGGGGCAGTCTGCTTTTGAGGTTATGAGGAGGGTAATGACTGCCCCTCAGTCTCAGACACATTTTCCATCAGAGCTTCCTCTCTCTTCAGCACAGGTATCTTTTCCTCCTCACCCTCATCCACAGGATTGCAGAGATACAAGGCCTCAGGATGTACCCCAGATGACTCCCCCCTCTTCTAAAACTTCTCCAGAATACCCCACTGAAGAAGTTCCTTGGAAGATGACATGCAAGAGGAAGCATCTGGACTCACCGCAGGAGTTGGTCACTTCCGATACTGACCACAATGAAGCAGAAGGGTCCCTACAATCACCTCCTGAAGATGTTTCCTTTGGAAACATTCTAGAAATCCTGAAACAGAGAGGCAATTGGCAGTCCTCATCCCTTTCTACTGAGGAGTCGGTATACCTGAAGGCCTTTGCATCCCACCCTTCAACATCCTGGGTGATTTCGCTGATTAGCGAGCTTGTACAATTAATATCTCAAAAGACTTGGGAGAGCCCAGACTCCATAGTGCCCACTCATAGGAGGCCAAATAAGCACACCACAATGCCCAAGGATGAAGCTTTCCTCACAAAAGGTGTAGCACTGGATGCTATGATCATGGCAGTGGTCACGAAGAAGGAACTTTCCAAAACTAGTTCTGCTATCCATCCTCCTAATAAGTATTCTAGGACTATGGATAGATACGGGAAGCGTGTCTTTTCTTCAATAGTTTTCAAATTGAGATCACTGAATTATCTTATGCACTTCACCAGATTACAAACAGACCTGTTGAAAGAGTTATCAGACTCTCCTCAAGGAGCTGTAGCTCATGCAGTGGCGGATAAGATCAATGCACAGGTGGCTACCCTCAATTCAGTTGTTAACTCATCCATGAGGCTCATTTCTTATGCAGCCGATGGAATGAGTAGGGCAGCAGGATCACACGTCTCTATAAGGAGGCAGACTTGGATGTGCCTTTGCAATTTCACGGAACCCTTTAAGTCTTCCTTTGTTAATGCTCCCTTCGATGGCTCATCTCTTTTGGGCCAAAAGTTATAGAAATGCTAACTGGGTGTGAGCAAAAGGGTAAGATCATATCCAAAAGGTCAGAGGGGTAGTCGAAAAATGTGGTCAGAAAATCTCAGTGGTCTTACCAGGACACACAGGGTGGTAGTTCCCCCCAGAGGCAGGGAGGGAACAATAACAAAAGACGCCATCCTTGCAGCAGAGGGGGGCTGCAGAATCAGGACTCTAGGTAATCTTTCTCTAGTTGATGCTTTCAGCACTCCTGAAGGAGTGCCTGACTGTTCACCTCTAGAGGCAGTCAGGGGTCAGTTGTCTTTGCACTTCGAAACCTGGAAAATCATCACTGACAACAAATGGGTGCAAGACATAATATCCAGGGGTTATATAATTCCCTTTTCCTGCCCTGCTCCCGCAAACAAGTCAATTCCAGATGTACCACCCAGTCAACAGGAGCAAGCAACATTAGAAATTCAAAAGTTGTTAAAGAATAGAGTCATCCAATAAGTCTCCACAGACCAGAGAGGATGTGGAACTTATTCAAGATTCTTTTTAGTTTCAAATAAACCAGGGGACTGCAGACCAATATTGGATCTCAGCAAACTGAACAAATCTGTGAAGAAAACCAAGTTCCGAATGGTAACACTTCAGTCTATAATTCCATTTCTGGGAAAAGACAACTGAATGTGCTCTATAGACCTTCAGGATGCATACTACCATATCAAGATGGAAAGACAATCCAGAAGGTACCTGTGCTTCCAACTGGGAGCCAGTCATTTCCAGTTTCAAGCTCTGCCCTTTGGTCCCACCACAGCCCCCAGAGTGTTCACCAAATGCATGGCAGTAGTGGCGGTGCACCTCAGATGCCAGGGAATCTAGGCGTTCCCGTATTTGGACAAATGTCTCATAACTGCCCCGACCAGGCTTCTGCTGCGACAAGCCAGGGATTATGTACTTCAGCTTTTCTCCAAACTAGAAATTACCATAACTTATGACAAATCCTCCTTACAGCCATCTCAAAATTTAACCTTTTTAGGTGCAGAAATAAATACAGTCAACCTTGTATGAGCCTTCCACTAGACAAAGTACTCGAGTAACTCAACATCTGCCTACATATCAGGCAACTTATCAGAAAAAAGTGAATCACAGCAAAGCAAATACTACAGACTTTGGCAAAGATGGCAGCATCTATTGTACTCATCCCTCAAGCATGCCTATACATGAGGATTCTACAATGGTTGCTTTCCACATAATGGTCAATTCTAGACCTTCGAATGTCTCACAGAATTCTTATAACTAGGTCTTGCAAGAAGGATCTCAAAGTGGTAGGTTCACGCTCCATCAGTGTCTCATGGCTGTCCCTTTACTTTCCCTCAACCCCAAGACATGATGACCATGGATGCTTGCCAGATTGGGGGGGCATTATCTGGGAAAGACTGTCCAAGGAACCTGGCAAGAACACAAGGCTCACTTCCATATAAACATCATAGAGATGAGAGCAGTGCTATTAGCTTTGCAGGCATTTCAACACTCTCTCCCTCTAGGAACCATAGCAATTCAATCATACAATATGTCGGTGGTCTGGTACATAAACAAGCAGGGATGAACCGGATCTTATCCCCTTTGTTGAGAAGCTCTAAGGGTTTGGCTATGGGCAACATTCTCCAGTCACTTTCTAATTGCAACACATATTCCGGGGAGATCCAACATGATTGCGGACAAGCTGAGCAGGGCCATATTATAAATGCAAACTGGAGAAACAATAAACAAGTAAAATCAGAAAACAGCAACTCCAACGGTCCAAACGTCAGGGGCACGTTTACTATAACATCCACAATGCAGCAGGTGAAAGACCAAAAACGTCAATTCAAAAATAGATGTTTAACGCAGTTTTTTAATAAAAAAGCATTTTCGCTAAAGGCAAAAGCCGAAGCTTCTTCAGAACAAGGCAAAAAGGATTCTGAAGAAGTCTGCTGAGGGCAGACGAAAGCGCTCATTCTATTGTTGGAACTGTGCATTAAAGATTTTTTGTCTGTTCAGTACGGAACTTTTTATTCTACTGGTTGGTTTTTTCTTCTCTTATGTCACACAGACTCTGCAGAGCTTTTCTAAAGGGAACAGCAATGATCAGACCTCCATATAATAACCCAACTCCACCCTGGGATCTTAACTTCATTTTAACAAATATCATTTGCTCTCCAGTTGAACCTTCAGCAACATGCGATTTAAAATTCTTATCTTGGAAAACACTTTATTGGTAGCTATCACCTCAGATAGAAGAGTATCAGAACTACAGGTTCTTTCATCCAAACACCCATATTTAATTTTTCATAAGGCTAGGGTGTCATTACATACCATTCCTTCCTTTCTCCACAAGGTCGTGTCGGAAAGTAATCTAAACCAAACTGTTGAGTTATCTGTTTTCTTTTCTAATTACCAAAACAAAGCAAAAACTCTCTACATCTTTTGGATGTTCATAGACAATTGTGTTTGTACTTGTACAGGACTTCACAATTCAGGAACTCCAATCAACTTTTTGTATCTTACTCTGATAACAAAAGGGGGTTACCAGTCTCAAAAGTTACATTGTCTTGATGGCTAGCCCTTTGTATATCTTACATCTACTTCTCAACAAGCAAACCTCTTCCCTTTTCCTGTCAAAGCACACTTCACCAGATCAGTCACGACTTCAGCAGCCTTTCAATCAAAACTCTCATGGGACAGTATCTATACTGCAGCAACATGGACTAATCCTCATACCTTTATTACTCATTACAGAGTGGATTTAGCGTCCAGGACTAGGGCTTCCTTTGGTTCTATGGTTCTGAGGAATATTCTACCACAAGCCACCCGGGAATTATGTTCCTTGGGACATGGCCCCATCAGTGAGAATAAAGGTGAGACTGACAACAACACATAAAGAAGTTATGTTCTTAGCATAACATTCCATGCGTGTTGTCCATCTCAACCTTTATTCTCACAACCCACCCTCCAAACCCCTTTCCAGAACTCCTGGAAGACCGAGTGGACATTGGTTTCTAGGATATCCATAGCCTCAGAGATACTGACATTGTCCTGGAAATAGACCATAGTTGGTGTATACATTATTTTACCTTCTTGGTGGGCAAACAAGATCTGAGGTAGTTGGGGAACTGCATTATGGGTAGGAAAGGAGGCCCACAAGATTTGCTGAAGACTTTGAGCTATTGGAAAGACCAAGATAGATCTGACACGTTGAATCTGACCCATCAGTGAGAATAAAGGTCAAGATGGACAACGTACATGGAACGTTGTGGTAAGAACATAACTTCTTTTTTTGGTATATTGGCAGTCTAGAAGGGCATTAATGCTTATGGTTGAAATATCTATATGTATGTGTGCATGTATGTAGCTATTTGGCCCTGAAAACATTATTATGGCACTGGAGATAGAGCCTGCAGGGTGCAGGAAAATGGGGGAGCTTAGTAACAGATTATAGGAGGTAGAGATGTTAGTCAACTGACTAGTCAGGCAGGAAAGGATAGATAGAGTGGCACTGGAGAGGAGGTTACCGTAAGAGTCCAGTGGGGAGGATGGGGTGGAAAAACATGGAGCTGAACTATGCAGAGGATAGGATAACATGGGCAGAAATTGTGAGAGGACTACAGGCAACTGGAGTGTCACAGGGTAAAGTGAAGGAAGAAAGTGGGAGATACAGCCAGGAAAGGACACATTGTAGGAGTAAACAAACTATGTGAAAGGGTCAGGGATGGAATGTTTGGAGCTGTGGACATTTTTGGATATATAGCAAAAAGAAAAAATGGAAGGGACAGAACTGCTAAGGCTTAACAAAGATTGGAGGGAGATCAAAGAAAATAGGGAAAAAGCAGCAGTAATAAATAAAGGCCTTGTTTCAGTCTTCACAAGCGAAGGCAAGGAGAGGATGTCATGCTGGCAGGAGACAGGGCAGAATGAGGAGAAAACTGGATAGAGAACAGTATATACAAGGAAGAGGGTCTGAAGGAACTGGCTGCTTTTAGAGAGGATGAAGCACAAGGATCAGATTGGCTACTTCTCAAAGTCCTCCAAAATCTGGCCAGTGTGTTGGCAGGCCTCTTGATGGATCTGTTCAACAGATCACTGACTGATGTAAATGTTGCTGGAAAACAGCAATCATGGTACCCATGTACAATATAGGTGGGAGAGGAAATTGCTGGAAACAACAGGTCTGTTAGTTTAAAAACAGTGGCAGGGAAAGTTAAGGACAGGACCCTAGAGGGAAGGCTAACAGCATTTCTAGAATGCAATAATCTACAGAACAGTAAAAAGACATTGGTACATGGCAAGAAGTGGCTCCCAATCAAACCTGATCTAGTTGTATGACTGGTTACAGGTGACCTTGACAGTGGTGAACCAGTAGGCACATTCTACCTGTGCTTTAACAAGATCTTTAATCCAATCCAGTACAAGAGGATAAGATGAAACCTGGAAGTCTGTAAGTATGACCAAGACTGAAGAACTGCATGGCCACATGGTCCACATGCTATTGGAATTTCAGTATTTTATTGTAAACATTCCTTCCATCAAGTGGAATTTGCTTTTCAGATAAAAAAAAGTGTTTTTCATTTGCAGAGGTTGTACAAATCTGCTATTACATTGAAAATATTACCAGAAAAGTTGTTCTTTTATAATTATAATTTTATTTAAAAATAACAGAAATGTTGAAATACATGAATATGAATATAAATTTTCTGTTTTTTTATACATTCCCTGACCCACACAAGCTTAGATTGCTCCCTCTTATCCTCACTCTTACCTTTTCTTAGATCCCCCAATTACTCTGAACAAATACTTCAGATGTACCCCCTCACTGCTGTATATCTTGACCCCTTGGGGAGTTGACCTGAATAGTAAATCACTATTAGACCTGTGGAGCAAGGGACCTGATGTGGCGTAGTGAGTGTGGATCCTGGTAGCCATCAATCTTGTGGCAGACAGTCATTTATTTTAGCTGTAGAATTGGTTAGTGCAATGAATTCAGAGTGCCACGGATGCCTTCTACATAAACCCGATATAGCCTTAGTGGCCCGTGCTCCTGCTCTCCAACAGAGGGTGTGCAGGCATCAAGTTTCCCCACTCCCTGCTCATAGGATAGTAAAGCTAGTCATTGGCCACGTCATTCAATCATCCCCTAACAAGGTTTACTAGCAGCCCACGTCCATTGCCTAGTTCAGGATCCAAGTGAAAAAGCATACAAAATAGCATTTATAGGTTGTAAATCAGCTAAAATAACAGGATTTGTGTTAGTATGCATTTTTCTAAAGATTATGAGGTCTAAAACTCAAATGTCTGTCATTATTTAGCAACTTCACTTCTTTTTGTGAGGGATAGAGAAAAATATATGGTAAACATCTGGACAGTTGAGGGGCATGCTACCTATATTTTACAAAAACACCTACCTACTTCTTACAAACACACACACACACACACACACACACACACACACATCATTACTTAGTGACTTTAATCCTTAGATCATCCCAGGAATTTGTCAAAAAAAGCACAATTTTTAAGAGGAACAGACCAAAAACATATTACTCTTACAAACTTAGAAAGTTGATAGAATAACAGGTTTTGCATTAGCAGGATTTTTCTAATGGATATGAAGTCTGAAAATCAAATGTCTGCCAGTATTTTCTGACTTCATTTCTCAGTGATTTGCAAGAAAAGTACAATTTTATGGCTTAATGTCAAACATCTAGACATTTGAGAGCTATGCACCCTACCCTCCTCTTACAGACACACACACACACACACACACACACACACACACACACACACACACACACACACACACACACACACACACATACCCTTACCTCTCACTTGTCCATTCATGGCCTGCAGTCCAAACATCTTCTGGCATTCAAATTCCAAGCACACGCAGAACACGAAGACATAAACAATCAATCATACACACCTGTTGCATCTGTGCAACTGGATGCAAAGGACATTAAGGGTGTTCTTAAAGAAGAATTCCTTTAAAAAAAAAAAGAGATTTTTTTTAAAATAAAAAAAAAATCCACCAGCCTAGTTCTGGATCCGGCTATGTGATAAGGCAAGACATTCTGAAGTGCCTGGAGGAGGTGGAAATGTTGTTCTTCTCTGTTGTCTGTTGCTAGGGCTATGGCAGAAATTTGACCACCGTTTAAAGCAAGACCAGATAATAGGGAGTCTGCTGTAAATGATTTGCAAAACTCTTGTGACATTATCTAATCCATCAATTCACAACCTCTTTTCCCCATTTTTGCACATGGGGTTAGGCTGTCACTTCAACAATGGCAATCATCTAGAGCCAATATTCACACCACAGAGTGGCTAATATCTGAATAATCACTGTAAGTGGCATCATATATGAAGAAATGCATAATGTTCATATCATAATGTATGACATGAAACATCATTGTTGTAGTGTTGAAAGTCTGGGATAATAATATGAAAAAGTTAATGTGTTGAAATGAACCATCTATAACTGTTGCATTCAATTTCAGAACTAAAGAAGTAGCCTGATTTGTCATATATTAAAATACCTGCCCTAACCCGAGAGGTATGAGGTGACTGAGGCACTGTAACACAGAGGATTAATCAAGGGTTTGATTCTGTCTATCTCCATTTATATACTGCACTGCTCTAAACAAGTTACTACACCAAATGGTGATCTTTAGATGTCCCTGAAAAGAGGCAGTTGTACCAATTTATTTTAACTGGATAACAAATAAAAACAAATAAAATTGCTATTCTCACAGTTAATGTAATGATATTTGAAGTCTCCTAGTAGAATGGTGTTTGGCTTAATGCATAGAATCTTCACATTAGTTAGGCAGGGGGTATGGGCTGAGGTGGACAGAGAGGGGATCCCATAGTTACCTATGATGTGATAAGGGGTTTTGTTAATAATAATAAGCTGGACATGGAGGAGTTTCAGGTTGTTACCTTGTCTAACAAATCCGGAGATTAAAGGTATTTTAAGAATATGGAGACACCACTGCCTTTAGTGCCTTCTTCTAGTGTTGTGGGCCTGAACATGTGATAGGCAATGAAACCCTGCACTGATGGCATGCTGTCATTGATCTTGAACCAGGTCTCTGTGATGGTGCATATATAAATGCTTTCCAGGGTAAGGGGTGCTTGCAGGGAGCTGAGTTTTGTATGTCGGCTCCCAGGTTTGAGCAGTAGTACCTTTATGTTATTCAGATTCTATTTTGTTAAATTGGAAGCCATAGAAGATTGAAATTGCCTTAAAAGGCACTATGTGGAAAGACAAGGATTTAGACAACATACAAAAGCCTTAAGGTGAAATGTGAAGACCATCCATGGTAAAGCAGTTAATACCGTCAACCATGTCCTCCCAGGCACATATATATTGTACTTCTTTAGAATAACATTAAAAACGAAGTTACGTTCTGAAGTCAATAATCTTTTACTCAATATGCAGCATCATTCTTGGTGATGGTAGAATGCTGCTCAAGGCTAGGTTCATACTTTCATTAGACATACATTCCGAAAGCTCCATCATGTTTCTCTTCATATCCCGCAGAGAGGTGCATCTCAAGTCATTTAAACCCACATGCACTCTGACTGTTTAAGTAGTAGGTGGCTCTCAACAAACATGACACAATTGCCGCAATCTCAGAAAGCCAATTGTGTACTTTGCTGCAGGCTTTTGAATGCATGTGTGATGTAGTGAATCCTGGCATATGAAAGGCAATTGACTATGACCCTCTCCTTGCACAGCCTGGTGAGTGGTGCATCAGCATGTTTCAATATGGAGTCATTTGTGACTGAAATTTGACTTTATGGAGGTTTCACAGTTTAACAGGTAAATGCTAGGTAATTGGACTTCACACTATTTAAATCATAGCCAAAAAACCCTATTCAAAACTTCCGTCTAGCCACAAGGAGGGCAAGACAAAATAGACCATGAGAGAGAATTTGAAGCTGTTCATCCAATTATCTAGGTTTACGTAGAACGTAGCAGGAGTGCTACTCTGGTTGACATGTAGTGGAAGTTTGTTCCAGATGTAAGGGATATGCTGGGATAGGAATCTATCATAAATATGGCAAAAAAACAAAAACATTTAAAAAACAACTGAAAAGACAGCAGAGAAAACAAAAAAAATGTTTAATACGAAAAAGCAGTGGCACAGTATTAATCAGTGAGCGCTTTCGTCTTAAATACAGACTTCTTCAGACCGAGTAATGTTTCACATAAAACTAATTCAAATAGTATCAATTAATCACATGATCAAGAAAAGGTCATATGACCATAAAAATATAAAACATCTATAGAGTTAAAAATCAATGTTTCAATCCTTTTCTTCTCAAGTAAGCTACAAAATCTTCTCTATTATTAAGGCTAGGTGGGTAACAGGCATTTAATCATACCTGCCATAAATACTCATGCCAACCCAGCTCTTCTTCAGCATCAAAACATCTGTCAAAGTTAACTAACCCTCCAAGCATTAAAAATTTAAAGCAGACACTGACATGATCCTAATTTATAATGCTTGGCTAAAGCATTTCTTTCATCTCCCATCTCAACAGCATGTTTGTGTTCATAAATACATTTATAAACCTCCCTAGCAGTACGACCTACATAAAAAGAGGGACAAGACTTACACATAACCAAATAAACTACATATTTGGTTTTACATGTAAAATTCCCATTCACTTTGATCTCAAAACCATTTACAATAACTTCATTAGATTCTACATATAAATAATCACATAGATTGCAATTAAAAGATTTATTTAAACATGCCCAGCTAATTTTTCTTTTCAATTGGTTTGCTAAGCTTGGCTTGAAAAAAAAATTTAGAACTTTTGCCCCTTTTATAAACAAACTTTATCCTTAATTTCAGGGCAACTTTGAATGAGCTTCCAATTATTTTTGATAATACTTTTGATAGCAGCAGCATCAACACTGTCACTGATCTTATTAGAGGTTCTGAAATCTATGTTTTTTGCTTTTGTTTTTATCACAAAAATTAGAACTTGGTTTTCTTATATCATTAAGAATATTAACCGAATTCATGACAATCTCTTCAGGGTACACCTAACTGAGAAATTTATCGCAAAGACCTACACTTTCAACAAAAAAGTCATTGTCCCTCTAAGTTAAGCTGTTCACATGCATCAGTTGTCCCTTAACAATATTTTCTTTCATTTTCTTAGAATGCATACTACTGTAATGCAAATAAGAATTATTTTGAACATATTTTTATAAATTTTAGTAATTAATTTATCTTCCATTTTCAAAACAGTTACATCTAAATAATTCATATTGGTAGAATTAAAATCTCATGTAAAGTGCAGAAAATAATTGACCCCATTTAAATAATCTAAAAACTCCTTTAACACAACTTCATTGCCACTCCAAATCAAAAAAACATCATTAGTAAAATGTTTAAAGAAAACAATATTCATTGAGTACCTACTGGCCAAAATATTAACTATCTCCCAACCTTGAATAAAAAGGTTAGCATAACTGGGGGCCATAGCAGCCCCCATCACCACTCCATTATTTTGATGGTAAATGTCGCCATTAAATTCAAAAAGTTATAACTAAAAATTAAGTCAAGAATTTTCATCAAAAGTCCAACCATATCATTTGAAAAAAACTTAGAACTAATTCAAATCTGACTACATCCATCCCTTCTTTATTTGGTATTACAGTGTACAGCGATTGGATGTCCAAAGTTACAAGCAGATCATCTTGAGAAACTACTTCTGTTCTATCTTATTTTTGAAATCAAAAGTATCTTTAATATAAGTTTCATTTTACTACTTTTTGAAAATGCTAGCAGTGGTCCACAGCAGGAAAAACGCCAGTATATGGTTCAATATATCATTTAATGAAAAAAGGACAAAGATAAGCACTTTCACGTATTAGTTTCATCAGATCTCTACTAAACTGAATAAAACATCCTTATATATTACAATCAATTACACATTAATCAGTGTAACAAGCTATATCGCTAATTACTAAATAGCTAATCAAACATTCAAGAGCTAATACAGAATGGCTCTTTCTTCAACACTGCTCAAGCTAATTAACAATTTGGTGTGTGGAAGGTGTGCTGAAGTTCTAGAAGCTGACCAAATGTTATATCCTTAACAGGATATAACCCAACTAAATTCCTATTTGGGCAGTGTGACTTTCATTACCCACTTACCTAGCCTCTTAGGTGCAAAGGAAACAAAATGAAACTCATCTTGTCTCAAATCCTTTGTGCAGTCTAGATAAAAATGCAGTGGTCTCTAAACAGCTAAAGTATACCAAAGTCTTTGAAAGATGAGGTATGGTGGCTTTGAAGAAGCAGCATGCAGTTCTGAAAATCTTCTAGTGGCAATTACCTCAGTGAGAGGAAGTGTTTTCCAAGAAAGATTCCTAAGAACCCGTTTATATGCAGGTATGAAAGGAAGTAGTTGACTTTTCAAGAACAAAGTTCTTTATATATGGGTCTAGATAGAAAAAAAGACTCTTCTTAAAAAGGCTTTACAGGCACACTGAGAGGACAGACAGGACTTGTTAATGCTTTCTTGATGCTCTGAAATGGCAGCTAGGCAAAATGGATAATCTCTAGCTTTGTTCAAACAAATCCATTAGAAAGGAAAGAATGGAGGCAACAGGTCTGTGTCTAGATCAATTGCTTGTTGTGTTGTCAGTGCGAACTTGACTTGTCTTTGTATTTTTTCTGGTGGAAGGTTTTAGTGACTGGGTCATTCTGTGATGGTAGTCTACGTGCCTGGCCATTACTGCAAGTGGAGAAACTATGCGGTTAATTTGATAGAGAGCTAGAGAAACAATGTACGTCCGAGTGAGAATAGCAGGAAGAATATGATGAGAGCCCAGGATGAGGCTGTAAAAGGGGATGTCTCCATACCAAATGAATCTAGAGTAAGATAAGCCAAACTTGTCAGGCTATGGTAATGACTATGGCTCTGCACAGGCTGGATTCCTGAATGGTATTCTTTATGAGCAGAAGTAGAGAGAATGTGCAAAAGAGAATCAGGAACTATGAGGGGACAGTTCCATCTCTGAGTCTGATCCTGAGGAAGGATTAGAGAAAAGATGTTGTATTTGGTGTTGGAAGTTAACATAAAAAGATCATGTTTGTCACAGATGTGCTTAGAGACCACTCATGAGTTGTCAAAAAGCATCTGCTCAGCTCATGCTCTAATAAAACGGCATGTTCCCAGATATGTGTTGCTACTAAAAAGCACTGAGTTGATAGATAGTTTCCATGTTCCTACTGCTTTCCATTAGAGGGAGGTGGATGTGATTCCTCCTTGCTTACTGATATAAAGTATCACAGCTATGTTGTCCAAATGGATAGCCATTGCACATTGATGGAGGAAGTCTAGAATGCATGCAGTGCTGCGCTAGGACAACATCTCTCATCTGCAGAACAGTAATATGCAGATGGGCCTCTTGTTGGTTCCATGTATCCTGAACCATCTGCTCTAGGCAAAACCCCCAGCTCAAGGCGGATGTGTTCATGGTCACCACTATTGTTGGAATGGGACAGATTAATAGATGCCCTCTTAGCAGGTTTGTAGATTGAAGCCACAAATGGAGATATTTTAGAGAATACCTGGATAGAGTCTATGCCACACTGCACTGTTATTTGAGAAACCATGAACTTTTAGGGTCCATTGAAGCTCTCTCGTATATCTTGCCAGAGGTATCATATGTACTGCAGCTGCCTTCAGCCATAATCCCTTTAGAATCAAGATAGATCTTGGTGCTTTGTTGATAAGAGTATAATGTTGAGTTTACTGAACTGAATGTAATCTGTCCATGGGGAGGCTTGTTACCATTACATAACTGATTTTTGAAGGTTTACAGATATTCCCAAGGACAAGCAGAGAGGAGTAAGTACTTACTTGCTTTGACTAGAGACTCCTGAGGCAGTCCAAGTAAAGGAATATTTTTGTCACCAGAAGTTGGCTTTAAGCTGCTATTGCAGCCATGCACTTTGTGAACACACGTGAAAACTCAAACATCCTTAAAGTGTTACTGCTCAGTGCTAAAAGCCTAAACAAGAAACTCCACACCCTACAAGCTTTCCTCATTATGGAGAATGTAGACATCTGTGAAGTTGCCAGGACTTGCTTTAAATCTGCATTTAGACCAATGGTAGCACAAACAGGAGCTAAAGGTGGAGGTGTCTTGATCTACTTTAGCAGCCAATATGACTCTAGCTTAGTTAAAGACAGTGATGCCTTGGAGTTCATCCATGTCCAGTTCTCTGTAGATAATGTTCCCTACTGTGTCCTAGCCAGCTATAGGTTGTCTTTTATGAGCAAAGCTCACAACTCTTATGTAGACATACTAGAGGTGCTCTCCATCCAACCAAATAACTTATTCATGGGAGACTTTAACTATTCCTCTGTAGACTGGTAAACATACACTGCCTCCAACCCACAGGCACAATATTTCCTGGATTTTATCAACACAAACACCCTGGACCAGATAGTGCACTCTCCAGCCAAAGGATCAAATGCATTGGACCTAATACTCACCAGCATGGGAGAGCATTCCAAATAACCCCCCACCACCACCATATAAACATCCCCATTGATGTAGTCAGACCACAATGCTATCTCCCTCTAACTAAATAGCAACCCATAAACCTCAACCAAACCCGTAATAGTTAAGAACTATTCTAATGTAAACTACATCCTATTAAGCAATAGTCTGTCAGAATTCATGTCTCCCCCAAACCCAGTGAACACAGTTACCTATGTAGAATTATTTACAGAAACCCTCTACAACCATCTAAATGGCTGCATTGAAGCTGCCATACCTACCAGAATTAAGCCCAGATCTAAAACCAAAAACAAACCACACTCTTCAACTACAGCCTCAAAACAGGTTATAGACCAGGTGAATGGAGAACCACAACGGTCACCTCTCTTCATAAGGATGGACCAGCAACTGACCCCCAGAACTACAGACCCATCAGTCTGATAAGTCTAATATGCAAAGCCATGGAACAAATTACCAAGGAAATGATCAACAAAGACATGGGCAACCAACAGACATTAGACCCATCCCAGTCTGGCTTTGTTAAGGGAATGTCTTGACTACATAACCTGGTAGACTTCTTTGAAAGGGTCAGCGTGGCTATAGATGAGGGGAAAATGGTGCATACCACTTACCTTCACCTGGCCAAGGCATTCAATACTATATTCTACTCAGGTACAGTTGACAAACTCTCAGAACTAGGCATAAATTCCACTGGATTGCAAGCTGGTTCACAAATAGGACCCAAGAAGTCAAAATCGGTGAGACCACCTCCACCAAGAGACCAGTCACCAGTGGAGTACCCCAGACATCATGTTAGGGCTGCTCCTGTTTGGCATCTACTTCTCAAAAGCTGAGGCTAAAGGCAAAGGCCTCTGACTCACTAAATTTGAAAATGACTGTAAATTGGGAGTTGTCATAGATTCCACTCACAATATCAACATCCTACAAGGGAGTCTAACACAAACAATCAAATGACTGCTGCCCTTTAGGAAATCATCCACCAAATCGAATTGCTTCATTGATAAAACACCTCAAGAGTTAACCTATTAGTAAGAGGTCTGGGAACATATGTTGACAGAATCTGGCATTTGACCAACATGTAGCCAAGGTAGTAAAAAAAACATTCTGTTGCCTGACTCTCAAGCAAGGGTATGGCATCCAGATCCATCACTGAGTACAATGACCCCTTTGGCATGTACCTAACCAGGTAATTGCAGCAGTTAGAATACCCTCAAAGGTTTCTCACCAGGAAAATCCAGGGTATGAACACCCTGACCTACACAGATTGCCTTAAGGTCCTGTCTCTGTATTCAGTCTCCTACAGGGTACTGAGAGGCTATCTGTGACTTGAACATAAGGCATATAAGGCATCCTTAGATCCAGCTCTGATGGATCTCTTACACGTCTGCAAGAAAACAACACCAGAAACACTAGATCCAAGGACCTGAACTTTGTCTGTGACATAAATAGAACCTACTGGAGAGACCAATATGTGTCTCAAAGGACTCCTGCACTATGGAATAAGCTCCCCATCTATGTGAAGCAAAGTTCATCCATTTCCCTATTCAGAAGAAAACTTTATCATTCAATGGGAAATTGCAGATTCACTGAAGGTCTGTTCCCTGCATCTCTGATGGACCAATGTTAACAGTAAATAAATTAATCCCCAGCTATCATAATCCCCCCCACACACACACACACACACACACACACACACACACACACACACACACACACACACACACACACACACACACACTTAGCTACTCTTTACTAACATGCCCTACCATATAGGCATCCAAGAAACTCTGTGACAAAACTGGGCTGGGTTGCATGGCTAGGTCGGTAAAAACCCTGGTGGTTGTTGGCCTAGTATAAACCTATGAACATTTGAAAATCTACCAGTGACCACAGATATCTTAATAATATGAGCTAGGGAAATAGAAAAAAATCACAGTGTCTGATGAAGCTTGGGTTTAAGCCATTTCAGCCTGCTCTCCCATGGGATAGGGTACCTTTAAAGCCAATTGTTCACTTCTTTAAGTGAAACTGACCAAAATGTAAAACATGGCTAAAAAGTAACTAGCTGTTGGCAGTTGCTGGCTTGCTGTGAGAAGAAGACAATAATAATTTGTAAGTTGTATGTTGTATGACCTATACCCAGTGACTGCAAAGACAGGCTCTGACTTCACTGCTAGCTTGAAATAGACTAAGCAGGTAAGTGGAGAATGAATGACAAACTGAATGAATGAATGAATGAATGAATGAATGAATGAATGAATGAATGAATGGTTGATGAAGAATTTTCTTCCTGCCCATATGAGTTGATAATGTTCCAAAAGATCTATTGACTTTTCAATCAGATCAGCTTTCAGACAGTACAGTGCTGCAGCAGTAGCATTGTCACCTCACAGCAAGAGGTTCTCTGGTTCGATTCTTGGCTAGGGTGCCTTCTGTGTGGAGTCTGCATGTCCTCCCTTCATTCATGTGGGTTTCCTCCGGGTGTTCTGGTTTCCCCCCATGTTTCAAAGACATGTGTCTGGAGCGTTTCTCCCCAGGTCTCTGCTGAAAATTGGCATTGTTCCAAGTCAGACTTTCCCAGTAAACAAATGTTAAATAAATGAATGAAATAAATTATTTTTGTGTTAGGAAATCAGCCTTGACACTGTTTGTCAACTGCTTGCAGTGCTTCTTATAGGCTCATAGGTTCATAAGTTAATAGGTATGTACTAAGCTAGTTGCCCTTGCAAGCCATTTTAAGCCTGGTCAATTTCCCTTTTGGTGCTTAAATTAACCTTTCCCATTTGGTGTTAGATTGATCTTACCCATCTTATAGTCAATAATTATGTATTATCCCAAGAGAAAGATCACAACATATATGATATGAGGGCACCTATGCATGGGATAAAGCATTATCTGTCCATTTGTAGTATGGGGAATTCCTTGGGTAAATTTTCTATTTCTCATCCATAGCACCAGAAGATGGACAGGAATGAATTTAGTTTAACATAAATGGGGAGTCTGTTCCAGAACATCAGTATCATCTGCACAATATACCTATCCCTCCAAACCATTCTGTTGATGTTGCAGAAGAAGTTTTTATCCCTAGACTGAGTATTTCTGATGACATTTGACTTGCAGTAATTCCACCAGTATTAAGTGAGAGGATGCCTTGTATGCCAGATACATGTCACCTCTTAGAAATGTGTAGGCTGCCAAGTATAGTGATAGAGTTTTGAGTTTGTCTGTGTAGAATATATTGTTTAGGCCTTGTATCATATGTGATACAAGGCCTAAACAATATGTTCTACATCTGCATACAAGATATTTCTGTATGAATTCCAGTTATTGCATGTGTCTGGACAGATACATGCCAAGGATGGCATTACGCTTATCGATTAAGATAATGAGGGATGAGTAAATGACAATAATGGCATCCCAGGATCCAGACACAGTCCTTTTACTTACAAACTGTCCAATACAGAAGGACTTTTGCACATTACTCACATATTGCTTGAATGTTAGGTCACTGACCACATATGTTCCAAATCCTAAACAACTGGGTTAACGCTTAAGGCTGCTGTAATCATACTAGACTAAGTGGTGCCATTTTGTATCTTTTTTCAATTCTTTTTTGTAAGTTTGACACGCAACCATAGGTCCGGTTTTCACCTTACTCTTTTAGTCATTTTAGGTAAAACCTTTCTAGCAGAAGAAGAAGACTAGTAACGTCTAATGAGCTATTCTCTTCAGTTGCTGTCCATCTGCCTAGTGACTATCTTCCATTCAGCACTTGCTAGTTGTTTCAGCAGAGATAGCTGGCACTTAGGTTTAAAGTTTGAAGTCTTAGTGTGGCTTTTCAATTTTTGCCTGTTTTACTGAAAATATAGAGGTAATCGCAAGGAGGTCACTGGGCCTGAAAGGGTCTTTAGGGATGTCTGTATGGTGCCAGTCCAGCAGAGCATGCTTATGGGAAATTGTGTCAAGTCCGGTCACCTTGCAGGTAATCTAAGTTAGGGAGGATTTTAATAGTGGATCAGTAAGTGTTGTGCCCTTGCTATAGTTCTATTGAAAGGTAATGTCTCCAAGGAGAGCCAGATCATAATAATTTTTATAATGGTGCCATTTGTTTTAATAGATAAGCAGAGTTAAGGAGTTGGTATATGGTCACTGGAAGTCTTCTGTCAAGGATTCTTAAAGAATGTACATTTTAGTGCAGCATCTTAAAGTTGCGCTACTTGGGGGGATCTTTCAGTTTATGCACTGCAAAAATAGATTCCAGAATAACGTTTCAGCACAGCTAAAAATTAAACCCATACTTACCCCCACCTCAATTCATTTTTATTAAACTACTCAAAAGAGAAGTTATTTTTAATATGGCATCAGTTTTAACATTGCTGAACTGTACTTCACCATGCATTCTGCATGCAGCCTTGTAATGTGTCCTTTTTTTCCCTGGTTTCTTGCTCATGTCTGATATTTTGAGTTTCCTTCCAACTTCTACACATATGTGGAAGCACTTTACAACTAAATACAATTTCAAGGCATCTCTAAAGTTGGGTGCGTTGTTTTTTTATGAATTTACATTTTGTACAGTATCTTGGTAATAAAGTAAAATCACACTGGTCAGCTGAAACGCTAAGAGAATGACAAAGATGGATTAAGCATTTCTACATACATTGAGTTCATTTTAACTCCAGTATTCAGAACACAGCTGTGAATATTAAAAGCATCTGCAGCTGTGACTGCATGTGTATAATTTCAGTGACGCAGAAATCACATTAACTCTACCATCCTAGAGCTACCATTAGCTGTAGCATGTGATATTCAGATGGTCAAACAAAGCCAGTAACATCAACCATTACATTTAGACATATACTTACCTATAAAGTGAAAAAATACTGAGATATCTGAACTACATTCCATGAATCTGCCATTTAACTATGGCCACACTGAAAAAGTGCAACATAGGTACTAGAATGCTTCAGGATCACCAAAATCATGATACATGATACTGAAATGGTACTATTTTTCAGATTAAACATCATGCAGTAGAAATATAAATTCAGTTGTGTTTTTGTTTTGACTGTCATCATATGATGAACATGGTGATTTGTGAAAGATTCCAAGCTCATCATAGGCTACTCTGATGTTCGTTATATCTGATACACTCTACAAGTTGTATTTTTTATGATTTAGACTATTTCTACATTTTAATCTGAAAAATGATAGGGTAAATCACTTTCCTTTTGTTAGTGGCTTATATTTTGGCATGTCTCCTCCTTCACTGAATTTCTGTTCAATTCTACTCCTTCTGCTCTGTCACTGATCCATCTGAAAGAGTTGGGTCACTTGTACAAGGCCCATTCTATACAGTTATACCATGTCTGGCTACTGTCATATTAGAAAACTGTATTATTGAGATGCTCCTAAGTTTATTCTTCTTCTCACAAAACATCAAGTGAAATGATCAGAAACAAGCAGAGCATTAAATTCATCTGACATTACTCTACTGATTGCATGTCACCACTTCCTAACATACCGTTTAAAAAAGCACACTGTAATCTTTCATGTAAATCATCATCATACTTTACATTAAGCATCTAAACACAACATTCAGTTTTCACTAAGCATAGGAGCTGTTTTCTGTCAATGTCACTATAACATTACTTAAGTATAAGAGCAGGAAACTGACAAACAACTGTGACAAAAAGGGTGAATTATCACCTAAACACAAGACTTCAGTGTTCACAACATGGCGGTGAATATTTTCCTCCCTACAAATTTACAAAGCCACATTAAAAATATATGACTTAGCTGTTTCTCCCCTTTTGTGGAATGTTATGCTGTTCACCTTTCCTAGATGCACTTGTTGAATTTAAGTAAAACGTGGTGAAATATCTTATTTTCTTAACAATTTGTCTCCATGGTTCTTGCATTCCATGGTTCTTGTATCATATTAACCGTCACCCATTAAGGTTTCAGTAATGGTACAAATCTCCAAATACTACACAGGGAAAAGCTTATAAATCAGCCATTTTATTGTTGAAAAATATGGCATTTAACAAAGCCACTGTCTCCTCTGGCTGATTGCACATCTCACAGAAGACTGACAGGCACAGAATCCCTTAGGTCAGATACCCTGTATATAGCCATTGACTGAATGCCAACATTTTGTCTTCATATGCAAGAGTCCTATAAGATAGTGGGAAGATTTCACTAAGCAAAAGTGGGGGGGGGGTTTCCCCATACTTGCCAGAATGTTTGATAATCCTACAATGTTCTATTGCATATCCAAGGGGGGGAAATTATTTTTGTTATGGAGCATCTACACGTGTTGTACAACAAACATGTAGCAGTGGTGGTGCATGCTAAAAGTTAAACATACCATCTGTTTTAACAAACCTGTTAATTGGCATGCTACTACGGCCCTTCGTAATGTACCAATGGCTCCATAGCGGCAGAGCAGTTAAAACTGCATGTTTTCAACAAGTTGTAAAGCACATATTTAAATACCAACTGACTGAACATTGTTACTAAAACCTACACTGGAATTATGCCTTATCATGCATTGTACTTTGCCAATGCTTCTCAAGCAACTCAACATTACCAATGTGTAACTTCTCAGCAAACAATGAAGGCAGCTTTCTTAACTATCACCTGACCTGACATCTGGCTGATCACTTCTACTGCAGCAATGACTCCTCTGCAGCTGTTAACAAAGAAAGATTTCAGTGGGTAGGAAAGGCAATGCATTTAGTACCTAACAATTGAATACAACATTTAAGGGTGGTGCTTCATGGTAATGTTTCTCTGGGTTTTAGGAACTGGAGGGGGGCTTGACCAAGATGATGACCAGCTTGCAGCAACTATGAACTGCTCTGCAACTTACAGTCCAGTCTTGACAAGAAAATTCTTAAAAGGCTTTTAACTGAAAGTTCATAACAAGAAATTATATTTAGATAAGAAAACTGGAGAAGATTATGTAAAAAATCTTTCATTTCTACAGAATTCCTATCAAACAATTATAAACAATGAAAAGGACTATAGGATACGCCATCTAAAATCTAATTCTCAAGATTCAGTCATAAAAAAGGAAATACAACCATTATTTTCTGATATGCCTATAAGTATTATGTTACATATTTAATGACAATGTAATTATTGCAATATGTTTGATTATCCTTTTTGTATATAGTTTGTTAATGTTACAATAATTAAAAACTTGGAAAAAAAGAACTTTAACTGCAAAACTCTTTACATTGCAGCACTACAAAATGCTGCCAAATTGTAAGCATATCATTCATGCTGTCTTCTTTCAGGTACATCACTTTTTTGAAGTTGGTGAATGTACATATAGTTACATACAGTATCAAGTATTGTGCATTTATTAATTAGGCATATTGAATCAATGCGTGTATGTTGGTGATTCTAACAAAGGGAAAACAATGAAAAAATAGAGAAGAGTACAATAGGAAATACACACATTTAGCGATAACAGGGAACATGAGTATTATTTTTCTTAGCAGAATAGCAAATGGGTGCATTTACTGTGTCATGACTGTGTTTCATTTATGAAATCCTACAAATTACAATGACATTGCAGTGAAAATCAAACAGAGCACCTCACTGGCCCTCTTCAAGAGAAATCTTGATGAGTGGATGGGAAATAGAAAATTCATCCCGGGGATCACTCCAGTGGCTCTACTCGACAGAGGCCCTGGGAACTAAGGTCGGGTGGCATGATGCCAGGGTAATCCTATGGGCTAGGCTTGTAAAGGCTCCAGGGCCACTAGCCTAGTACACACCTATGAACCTATGAATCTATGAACCCATGAACAACCAGCCAGTCTAGGAAGACAACATTTAATAATAGAGTCAAGTCCTTTTTTCCACAAAATAAACAGGAACTTTATTAGAACAATTCACATCATTATTCACTTGATTTAAATAACTAAAAAGAATCACATGACAACAATCACCTGACAGCCACAAAATTACAGACTATTAATAACAACTAAATAAAAAATATATATAAATTATCCAGTCTCATAAACTCTTTTGTATATCTGTAAGAAAGCAATTTTTATAGAAACATTGTCATGTCAAAATATGTATGACATTTTTTATATATTATACACTTAACATAATAAATACATATAAAATAACTACATTATGCATATCCCCCATTTCAAAACACATTTTATAGATTAATTTAAACCCTGGAAAATAATATTAATTAACTGATTTGAAAATTTAGATGAATGATTAACAAACTCAATACCTTCACTGAGTGTAACGCAACTATACAATGATTCTACATAAGTTACATATAAATTCATTTCTGATCCCAAAATTCTGTAATGTCTTAATAAATTTAATAAATGTCAGGAATCTTAAACATAAGAAATACTTTCCTAAGCTAAGTGATTTGATAAGGAATATAAATATATAGAAATTCTTTCCGTTTTGCAGCCCTTAGCCAGCTGTTACTAGTCATATATACATTGATGACAATTTTTTTTACTTGTTTTAATGGAGAAATTTTTCATCAATTTAAAGGAGTGACCATGGGTGCTAGAGTAGCCATAGCTTTTGTAAAGTTGGTGATGGCCCAATGGGAAGCATCATTTTGTTTACACATCTGCTTTTTAAATATGTCTCTTTTTTAAAGAGGTTTATTGATGACCTCATGTTTATTTTGAATGATCCAAAAGAATTATTCCATTAATTTTTAGTAAATATTAATAACAACACAAATGTTCTTAAAGTGAATATTAGCAGACCTGGTTTTGAAATTAATTTTTAGATATCACTTTAAAAACTGAAGTTGAAAAATATATGTTTAGTAATTTATATCAAAAGAAAACATTTACAAATAATTATGCACATTTTAAGAGCCAACACCCTAGAAATATGAATATGACATTAAGTATGACAAGAAATCAGCTTATTAGGCCTCTAGGATTATTTTGATTAACAAAGATTTTGAGGCAGAATGTAGATTTTTAATTGATTTATTTGGTGACAGAGAATATACTTTTAATTAATTAATTAAAATTTTGAATGAAATAAAGAAGAAAAAAGCATCTTTATTTCTCAGTCATTTTAATTCCTAATGGGCTTCCACGTGATAAAAAGCACAAGGACAAAGACGTTTTTTCTAACTCTTTCTACAACCTTTCTTATACCATTTTCTATTGACAGTATAGAACTTCAAGACATTGTTTATAATAAGTAGAAGGCTTTATGTGATAACTATGAAGTATGCAAAATTTGGGGTACCAGACCATTGTTTATATATAAAAAAGGAATGAAAACATTAAGTCACTTTTGGAAAAGAAAGGGACAAAAATAATCAGTTAGAAAAAAATAAATACCAACAAGAATAAAGGTACTTATCCTTTTCACTACCATAAGCAATACAGATACATTAATGAAGACAAAATGTTAATTTTGATTCACATTAATAAAAATTTTGCAGTTAAAGGTAGATATGATTGCAGTCATGTAGGAATAGTATACATTGTGATATGTTCCAGTTCTGACAGTTTTTATGTGGGGAAATCTACAAGAAAAGTAAAGTCAGTAAACATATTGATGAACATATGTCAGCCATTAGAAATAACAACAAAAATAATGCTTTGTATAAGCATTATTTGATTTGTTCATATTTCAAAAAGATTGTTTTTAAAATTATTATTAAAATTAATTTGGATATTAGAGAATTGACTTTAATAACTTTTTAGAGTTTAGGGAAGTATAATGGCAGTTATTGCGTGTAGCTGACAATGCCAAGATTTAAATGAATCTGTCATTATGAAATGTGCTTTAAAACAAAGGAGGTATGTACAATTTAACTATGTTATTTATATTTATCATGTTAAGTATAAGTTAAAAATTTCATATAGATTTTGACAGGGCAATGTCTCTTTAAAAGTTGCTTTCTTATAGAAATGCAAAAATGTTTAGCAGACTGGATTTTTTTATATATTTTTTTTTTAATTTAGTATAGTCTTTGTAGTTTTGTGACTGTCAGATGATTGTTGTCAAATGATTTTTTAACTATTTAAATCAGTTGACTAATACTGTGAATTGTTTTTATAAAGTTTCTGTTTATTTTTTTGAATGAAAGTGCTTGACCTTTGTATTAAATGCTGTCTTCCTAGACTGGCTGGTTGGTTGTGGTTTTTAAAGACTTTTTGATTCAGCTTTGGAACCAGTGCTTCCTGTTTTTTAGTGAAGTTACAGTAAAAGGCATCAAAATCATAACAATAATTTTCTAATACAGAGTGAGTTACAGATACAGCAATTAAAAAAAACAGAAATCATAATTAAAAACAAGGGCAGCATATTTGAAAGCAATATTGAAATACTGAAGTTGGAATGACTGCAGCCTCATTCCAAATGTTAAAAAAAGAAAAAATCTTTTACTGATTGGTGGATTGGTTTTTAAGGAGTGCCAGCAGTCTGTTATTAGTACTATTTTTTTTTCTGTTAGTCCTAAGTGTAAGTACAGCTTGTGAAGATATGTGAAGGCTGACAGCCTAGCCAGATAGAAATTTGTAGATAATTCTGTCATTTGTAAATATTAATATAAGCCACAGGTTTGTTCTCTTAAATGGAAGAAAATAGTGTTAAATGTTGAACTTCAAAAATGTAATCACATTGCACTCTGCTGGAGGAAAGCTGATTAGTCAAGCATTGTATAATTGTTTGATCTCAAAACTCTGAGCTGAGATGTCTGAATGAAGGAATTCTTCCTATTGTTTTGGGACCAGAGTTAATGGCTAGAGTTTACATGTATAATGTCTTTTATTGCTCTGGCTTCCTGACCAGCTGCAAGATCAAATGGGCTGTTACACTTTTGAGTTTCTGTTAGCCTGTGAAACAGAAAATAATGATGTAATCTGAAATGAGTCAGTGGTACTGTGTTATCAATTTAAGGACAGAGAGAGAAAGAGAATCAGAGCATTTTGCATTTGTCTTGAGAACATCCAACTCACCAGCACTCTGCCTGTGCTCTAAATGTAAGTAGGATCTTAGAATTTAGTGTCTCTCTTAGAAATAGGAAATAGGAAGATTTGACTAGTTGTTTTCTGTATTGATATCAGAACTATTCTGCAATATTATTTTGAGCATTTTCCTGTGTCTGAACTCTTGACTAGCACTGTGTAGTAAGAAGTATTATCTTGTTTTTTTATTATTTATTATTAAATATTTTTAAACCTTTCAACTGTGGCTGTTTTGTGCAGAAATAATTTAAGCTCTAGAGTACATTACATGTATATAGTGATACTGACCAAGCCACTCCAATAAGCCTTAACAAGTTCTGGTCACACTTACTAATTGGATAATAATATTGCACATTAATAATTGGACACCCTTTGATAAGGGCCTTATTAGTAGCTGATATTAGTGGTTGGTGGCAAGCGGTACTACCGTATAGTCTGGGCAGAAGGGGCATAGGTGGAGAACCTGTGCCAGCCTTCCCCAGGAGTGTCTGCATGTTTCTATATAACTCATATCTCGAAGTGTGTGTGTGTGTGTGTGTGTGTGTGTGTGTGTGTGTGTGTGTGTGTGTGTGTGTGTGTGTGTGTGTGTGTGTGTGTGTGTGTCAGCTACTTGGGCAGGGACACAAAGAACTGGCTGGACAGAGAGGGTGCAGGAGGCTTTAGCTTGACCACTAGGCTGAGATTTGGACACTATAGCTGTGCCAGTGGGGAGTCTTATTGGGAATCTGGAGAGAAAGGGAGAAATCAGCCCCAGACTGACTGTGATCTCTGTGTGCTCTTAACAGAAATTGTCCTTTATTGTGTGTGTATTTGTTATCCTCCCCTATGTGGACACCCCTCACTGGGGTTAGTGGTGAGGACTGAGGCTTCTTGATTGCTGGGCCAGTGCACAGGCATCACACAGCTCTTCAGAAATAACATCTACAAATGAAAGGGTCTAGGTGGCACAAAGCATTGCTGCTAGGCACTGTAAAAGCAATGCTCATTATATAATTCAGCAACTATTGTCAAATTTACATGAACATAACTTGTTTTCTCTGTCTTTGGATGAGGCCATACCTCTATCTGACATTTATCAGCTAGCTGCATTTGCACATTTCATCAAAAGTTTTGACATAAAACAGGAGATCCTAACACTGCTTTTCACTTTAAATAGAACAAAAAGAATAGACTTAACATTTTCATAATGGGAAATAGGTTTGACTTCAAAAAAGTTAGTAATCCCAAAATTATGCTATAAAACAATAAAATGTGTTCCTATGAGTGGTGTCTGCTTGGGGGGTCATCAGGCTGATGAGAACAGACTCAGACTTTGAAAAGTATCATTTTACCACATACTTCATCAAGAGCCTTTGTGGTGAGTAAAAGAACTAAAATTGCACTCACTAATGACTATTGTCATCAAAATTGTGAACTTCATTCTACAAGGACGTTAAATCAGTAAGAGTTTTATGTTTTCCTTTAAGACCTTGATAAAAATATGGAGAAGTTATTCTTCATAACTGGGAGAGATGGCTTAGTGAAGGAAAAGTGTTAAAATATTTATTTGTGTTGTTGCCACAAATTGCAGAATTTTTTTGTAGGGGAAACCAAGCATCACTATAAAGAGCTATCAAATCATGGATGGCTACTGACCTTACTTTTCTAACTAAAATTATTCAGTATCTTAATAACTTTATTTATTTACTTACTTATTTATTTATTTATTTGGTTAGTTAGTTATCCATTTTTAATAGTTTAGTTCCATGGGCTAGTGACCTCCTTTCAGGGGAGATCTGAGGTTGTGTGTATACTATAAGGGAAATTTGGACAGGACATAGGGGAACTTCCCCAACTCATTGTTGTTGTGACTGGGACCCAGAGAAACATAGAAGACCTAAAGAAACAGAAAGGCAGACAGAGAGAGAAGGAGATAATGGAGTGGTGAAAAAAACGGAGAAGAAAGCAAATACCTAGACCGGAGAATGTGAGCAGGATTCTGGGGAGATGTTTCCAAGAAATCTCTTGATGGAGATGATTTGGAAAATGATGGATGTATAATTATAACCCTGCAGTCAGGAGGGTTGCAGGATGATTTATTTAAAAGAAATGGTGATGCAGAGTGAGCCAGAAAATTAAGGAGATATTTCCTGAATGGACATTATGGAGAAAATACAAAATGAGGATACAAAGACACTCCTGAAGAATAGTTGTGCAATGGAAAAGAAAACATATGCAGAGAAAATAAAAGACGGCAAAGGGGAGTAGCAGGAAAGAAAGCAGAGGAAAATGAAAAATGGAAGTACATAGTAAGCACTCAAAGTAAACAAGAAAAAGAAATGGACAAGTATGAAGTGTGAGACAATTTAATATCTCCTTTGAGTGTAAAAGCACACGATGTAAGAACATTTATTCTTATTAATAGAGACCTTTTGTGATACTATATTTGAGACAGTTTTTTCCAATTTTAAACTTCTTTTGAGAATATGTAAAAAAAAGAAGAGTGTAACCCATGGAATCATTATGTGATAAAAGCTTTTAACAGGGGAAACAAAAAAGAAAATTCATGTACAGTTTTGAAAATATGTGGAAAGGGAGACTTTGAAAGGACATTTGAAAACTTTATATAAGAATTACTGGCTATTGCCAACGTTTATGATAAGGGTTTATGGACTGGTGGATGGGACTGTAATATTGCGTTAAAAAAAGAAAGAAAACAATTATACATATATCAAGCATGATACATATGGAGGGGACTAGGGAGTGTCATAAAATAAATAATGGGAACAACCCAAAACATGCTTTTTTGTGGAAAAGAAGAACATTTGATAAGTAACTGTGATAAAAGAAAATGTTATACATGTGGGGAAATGGGATAAGATGCAAGCAATGGCAATTGAAATGTTATAAATGTAGCAAATTGAATATTTATGGATGGATTGCAAAAATGAAAATAAGACTAAGGAAAACGAAAAAGAAAGGGAAGAAAATGAACAAAGAAAAGAAATTCTAGAAGCAGTACAAATGGAAGAAAAATTAGATGAGAAAATAATCATTAGGAGCACATTGAAGAAGGTTCTGAAATTAGTGATGAAGAAGACACAATTTGTGAGGTAGTAAAAGAAAAAAAGGCATAAGTAGAAAAGAAAAAAGAAAGAAATGGATGAAAAAAGAATATATAAAGTTAGTGACTGGGTATTGGTATAATGGTTACGGTGTTTGACTCACAGTCACAAGACACAGTGTTTGATTCTCACCTTTGAATGAAATTGATTAGGCTTAGAATAGCCTATTCAAACAATCTAGCCCAGTAATTAGCTATGAACTTATGAAACCATGGATCTAAAGATTTTAGTGTGCCTTCTGTTAATGGGAATGGTATTAAGAATATAGTAAGAAAAATGGACATTTTGGAGTGGTGTAATGCATGTGATGTAGATGTAATTATATCTGATGACACAAATTTTTTTAATGAAGAAAGATTTCAAATGGAGAAACTATGAGGAGAACAGATAATTTGGAATTTGGGAAATGAGAGATATTCTAGAATAGCTGTAGTCTGCATAAATACATTAAAGATATTAGATGTCATTTTAGTAAAAATGGGAAGAATAAACTCTGTAGATTTAAAATGGAATGTAAAGTGTATATGTATATATTTATATATATTTTTAGATTGCCAAATGGTCTAAGGTTTATATATTTCCAGCCATGCAGTATATTGTCTTGGATAAAATCATTGACTTAATAATCTGGTTATTATTAATTTTATTTAAAGTACATAAGGGTTATATTATTATGACAGCTACTAAGTAGGGTAGGACCAGCTCGAATTTGACACTGATGGGGGAAGGCATGTGAATTTAACATGTATACCAATAAACTGTGTTTTACAGCACAATAAACATAAATATATATATAGTTCGAAAACTTGTGAGGAAACTGGGTCTATATTGTTGTTGTTGTTGTTGTTTTGTCTTTCGGCTTTTCCCGGTTAGGGGTCACCACAGCGGAACTCCGGACCGCTAATGATTGGTAGTTGATTTTTACATGTAGAGTTACCAGCCTTGACGCACAACCTTCAACGAAGGTACGCCCATTCACGCATACCTCCACGCAGAAGACGCTCTTGCTGAGAATCAAACCGGACAGCGTCTTACTGTGAGGTGACAATGCTACCGCAGCACCATATTAAGTCAGCAAAACAGCATTACAACAAATGTCATTTCGCCAACACATATACAACAAAAGATGACAACAGTGAAAACTCAGGTCAGCGATTTTTTTCCCAGGGAAAAAAAATCATTTGGCCTGAGCCATGACATCGCCCTTTACCCCACTGTAGTGCAATCTCAGAGTTGCTAAATTTAGTTAGCGGGGTTGTGGGGGCACAGCCCCCCACATTGCAGAAATGGGGGGAAAAGCCCCCCACTCTGCAATGTTTTAAGTTGTGCATTGTGTTTTGTTGGTCTACTGATTTTTTTTCCCTGGGAAAAAAATCGGTTACCTGGGGTTTCGCTGCTGTCAGCTTTCGTTGAATATGTGTCGGCGAAATGACATTCGCTGTAATGCCGTTTTGCTGAATTAATATAGACCTGAATCTATTACTCTGTTATTTTTGTTTTACTTGGATTGCTTAACTATGTACTTAATAAAGGATTTTCAACTAGAAACAGACTGCCTATCCTGCTTGGATTACTTTCCAATACCTAGTAATTCTATATAATATTTCAAATTATATGTGTGTATGTATATATATATATATATATATATATATATATATATATATATATATATATATATATATATATATATATATTTTTTTTTTTTACTTAGTACGAGTTTAAGTTCGCTACTTCTACTTCCATTATCTGATCTGATCTGATTAATATACAGTGATTAACTAGATATATGTGAATTGAAAATCTTCCACGCAGAGAAGTTTCTTACACTGTTTTATCTTACACTGTTTTGTTTTTGGGCCCACTATACTTGTTTAGTGGCTTTTTTGAGACTTAGGGTATACCACAGAGATTACTTGTTTCTTATGTATATATGCTAGCAGGGTGGGGCTGATGCTGAGAGTTTAAACTCAATATTCTGGAAATGTGTACATTTTCCATGAGTATTTCAGATCTTGTCAATAGCGTGCATTCTCTGTGAGCATAAGGTGGTTCTTATACTGCCTATAGTCAAGAGCACCCCCCACATTCTTTAACACAGATTTTCTAATTATATGATAGCAAAAAAGCAAACTGTGGGTTGTGCAGCACATTTGTAAAGCAAGTAATATAATGAATTTAGTAAGTGACATTTTCTGCTATCTAGGCACACCTGTCACCTCTTGCTATAGAAACATGTGAAATCCATACATCTACAGTGAAAATCAGTTGATGTATATGAATGAGAAGGCACGAATAAAATGTTGAGCTTCAGTGAGCTAGTAGTGTTTTTATCTGTTCCCTTTCAAATGTTTATCTATACTTAGCAAAGTACATGCTAAAATGAGTGATTTGTTAAACTAATAATTTCCGGATATAGTTACGTTACTAATGGAGCATTTTCTTCTCTTTTAGGAACTGTCACTGATTACAGGGTGAGTGTCTAGATTACAAGTACTTTCCTGTCCTCAGTAAAGTGAACGTATAGTAGCTATCTGAAATAGGATTGTTTTACAACTGACCAACACTATGTGAATTGTGTACATAACTTCCATTAACACCAACACAGAGCAGAACTAGAGCTGTTCACATCGTACCCAAATGTGGAATCTTATCTACAGGAAGTCATAGTGCTATTGACCCTTCTAGAAAGCATCGTCCCTTGATTGCTTGTCAGTAATAATATCAGTTTACACTGAAGTAACTCCTAATTGGCATGTTTAATTAAACAACATTTTTTTATCAAGTAGATATTGAGAAGCAGTAAAGGAGAGTTTGAGGAACATAAAATTAGAACCGTACTAGAGTACACATTTGGAAGCAGCTGCAGAATAGGTTCCAGGACTGGAGTTTGAAGACATGGATTAGTAAACCAGCATAAATATGTGGAAAAAAACAGTGAAAGCATCTTATGGTACATCAACACAGGATCAAGGGTGGCAGCACATTTTCTAGAAGGACCAGCTAATCTACATATTGAAAAAAGGCATAAAAAACATGACTAAACAACGTCACTTGATGGGTTGCCAACTAGCTTACTGATAGAACCCACACTGTAAAAGTAGCCGACTCCAAATCCAGCTCCAGACAAGTGACAAGTGGAGTACCTCAGGGTTCAGTCCTGGGACTGCTCTTGTTTGGCATCTGTTTCTCTGAAGTACAGGCCAACACTAAGGGACTCTGGCTAACAAAGTTCGCAGATGACTGCAAACTGGGAGCCATTATTGAATCCCCAAATGATGTGGATATTCTACAAAAGGGCCTTACAGAAACAGATGCTTGGCGCCAGAGCCATGGGCTCAAGCTCAATGCCAAGAAATGTATAGTTATCCCCTTTGGGAAAAAACATGCACCCGTGAATTACCACATAGGTTACAGTACACTAAACACAGAAAGTGTGATAAGAGACACAGGTGGACAGTGGTCTCACCTTCGATAACCACATCGCCACAATAGTCAGGAAATCCTATGTGGCACAACTCATCACTAAGGGCTTTTCATCCAGAAAAAAGGAGGTCATTGCCCCACTGTACTCATCCCTCATTAGACCCATTATAGAATACAATGCCCTGTTTGGTATGTACCTCTCAAGACATCTGCAACAACTGGAAAGGCCGTAGAAATACCTCACTAAAAGAATTGCAGGCCTAAAGCAGATGCCCTATACTGACCGTCTAAAAAAACTCCAGCTATACTCTGTCGCATATCATCTACTCAGAGGCGATCCCTGCTTAACATATAAGACCATGTCAAACCCAGAAATGTTGGACATGCTACACTTAAAGAAATCCCAATCCCTCAGAGCCACATGCTCCAGGGATCTAAACCTTGTCATCACAATAAACAAAACATGCTGGAGGGATAGGTTCCTGCTCAGAGACTCCCCAGACTCTGGAATAGACTGCCCATACATATCAAGCAGAGCGCCACTTTGGCCCTCTTCAAAAGGAACCTTGACGATTGAATGGGAGAAAGGAAATTCACCCTGGGGTCACATCAGTCACCCTGCTAGACAGAGGTCCAGGGAAGTAAATACTGTGGGAATAAATAGCCAGGGAATTGTTCTGGCTAGGCTTGTATAGGCCCTAGGGCCGACAGCCTAGTACCAGCCTATGAACCTATTTCTTACTAGACTAATGTTTGAGACAACTCAAATTAAAATGCTACCAAACTAGCTACCTAAAACTGAAGAGCATGCATAGCATATGAGGTAAACCACAGATGTGTAAGAAATAATCTGCAAAACACCTATTTATTCTTATTTTCCTTCCACAGAGAATAATATGCTGAAACGGTTGTGGGAGAGTGGGGTTACACTTTCTTCTCAAACATGCTTGTTCAGCACTGAAATGGGCTGAAAATAAAATACCATTACAGAACGTTCAACATGGAAATGACACTGGGCACATTAAGTAAATTTCTAGAGCATTGGTAATGTGATATGGGCAGTTTAAACTTCCAAAATGCAAATTTGGATCATTTTATTTCCCAAAGGATTTAGAGGCAAGTTTATTACATTTTATTCAAACTAGTGGCTATGCCCAGGTTATAAAACAACCCAAAAGAATAGTAAATTCTTGGATATGTTTTTTACATAATTTTTAAAAGCTCAACATAAGATTTGAATATTTTTACCCATTGGTTACTTAGAACATGACTGTATAAACTGTATACTTCAGCCTCCATTAATAGTTTGAGAAACATTTGCAAAGCGAAGTGTGATAAATTTAGAGAGACTTTGAACACTTGAGGCTGGCTTAGAGATTTTGACTAGAAAGACATTAAGAACTGTTGCCAGTGTTTTACAGCAACTTGTATTCACTCAGTATATAGCTATACAACCATATGTCCTCAAAACCCGTATATATATCAAAATCTAGAAGATTTAGAGCTGTTGCTTGAAAGTGTTTGCATAGGTATTTTTATACCCCAACCAAGCTCCAAAGAATTTTATCTCAAGTACATGGCAAATGTTGGAGGTGTAATGCGGAAGAAAGAGGTAACTGGGAACATATGTTTTGCGATTGCAATGAGTTGGCAGACTTTAAAATTTTGCTACAGTTGACATAGTAATACGTTGCTATGTTTAATTCTGGTGGCTGCCAAAAACGCAATTACTAGAAAATGGAAATCAAAGTCTAAAGCAACTGTATTTGAAGTACTGAATATTGTAACAGAGATAAAAGAACTGGAAGTGAGATCTGTAGAAAAAGGTAGGTACAGATTACATAGAAAATGCATAATAATGTTTTGATGGAGGAAAGAGGTTTGAGGGATTGCAAGAATTGATCATTTTATGTGATGCTGTATTGATGATAATTATACAAAAAATATATGTGATGTATAATGTTTGTAATGGGAACATGTTAATATGTTTTTGCTGTCTTTTATATAAATTTATGTTCTTCTATGTCTTAAGTAATAATTCAATAAAGGTGTTAAAAACTTCATACATCATGATAAACAGAAACTTTACATGGGAAACAGAAAATGTACCCCCCCCCCAAGACTGACACCTGCACTACTAATAGACAGAGATAGCTCCTAAATGCTTTATCTATGCATAGGTCCCTTCAAATTATCTATGGTATGATCCTATTTATTCTCATTAGGTGTAATATATAATTATTGACCATGGGATGAGTAAGGCCAATCTCTAACCAAATGGGATAGGTTAATTTGAACACAAAGTAGAAAACTGCCTAGGCTTAAAATGGCCTGCAATGGCAGTTAGCCTAGTACTTGCCTATGAACCTGTTAACCTATGATAAACACCAGTCACAAGTAAAATAAAAACCTTGATCTATGGTATTAGAACTCTGGTGTCTCAAAAACTCTAAAAATAACAGGTAAATGTTTTTGTATATCAATAGCCCTGCTTAAAAATGAATTTTCACAACATCTCTCATTTATATTACTACAGGACTTACAGAAAGTACTAATAATGAAAAAATAACAATTTGAAGGATGACAGAATTTATATTATGATTTAATTGCATAAAACAAACTACCTTATTGTGAACAGATAATATAACTCCTAAATACATGTTGAATATGAGAATCAAACCTTGTACATTGTGCCTTTGAGGTAAAGACCTTAACCATCAACCAACCCCCAACCACAGCTATATAAAATTATATTATCCCATAAACCCTCATTACCATAATCATACTGATATTTTTAATACACACAGTGATGACTCAAATGTTTCAGATATTGCTAAAAATCTTATTTTAGAATCTATTAAGAAACTATTATTTCACCTTTTTAGAAAAAAATTATGTTGAAATACCTGTACCTTGCCTTTTATTGCCCAAATAGAATTGGCAGAAAAAAAATCATAACAATTATATTTTTGCTGGAAATTTAAAGAGATTAATAATGTTGACTGACAGCATTTTTAATGATTGTAAGATGCTTTTCAGAATTCTTGGAGAAATTTCAATCTTTTTCAAGCTTTGTGGACAGATGATTTTGAAATAGTTAGCATTGTTTAATGCTCCATCTCCAATAAAAAAGATTGGGAATTTAGTATGAGTAACTGCAACTCATTTAATCAACACAAAACTGAGTGAACCTAAGGAGTCTAAAACCTTTCGAGGTTTCAACACAGGTACACACAACCCCAAAGTCACAAAATACATAAAAATATTTTTTTTGTAAGGGGGAAACCACACCCCTAAGCTATATATGTGTTTTCTAACTCTGAGGTTGTACAAACTCAAAGAAAAGGAGAAAGTGACAAAATTTAGCACTCACATAATCACTCTTCTCTAACCATCAATTAAACCAACATGTGACTCTTCCAATTATGACACTCTGAGCATCAGTTAACTGGACAATGATAAGCAAGAGGTTCACCAAAGATGTTGGCAGTAGCCAGAAAAGTAATTACTAGAAATTGGAAAATAAAGATTATACCTCATTTCTCAGAGTTCTTCAATATGACCAATGTTTTGTATTAGAAAGAAATTAACACTATAAGCATAAGAGCAAAAGACTCTAGTATGAATTTTAAATGTTGGCTGATATTAGCATCATCATCTCACAGCAAGAGGTTCTCCGGTTTGATTCTTGGTTGGAGCGCCTTCTACGTGGAGTCTGCATGTCCTCCCCGCGGTCAAGTGACATTTAGAAAGACATGCAGGTAGGTGTGTGCACGAATGGGTGTGCCTTCTTTGAAGGTTGGGTGTCAGGCTGGCACCTCGGCACCATAAAAATCCACTGCCAATTATTAGCGGACCGGAGTTCTGCTGTGGCGAACCCTAACCGGAAAAAGCTGAAAGACATTAGTTTTATCATCGTTATCATCATCATTGCATAGGTATGATAAGAATACTCCATGTAGGGTTGCCACCTATCCCACTTTGCGAGGGACAGTCCCTCTTTGGGCAGCTGTGTCCTGCAAATAAAATGTAAAAAAATGGCAAATGTCCTGAGATTTTAGGGCAAAAATATTTCCTATATTTTCTTTAATACTTGCACAAAACAGTTATTTTGTATCTGAAACACCTAAATGTTGTAAGGAACAGAATAAGCAACTCAAATGCTGCAATAATAAGATTTTATTCTGGCAAAATGTGAAGTTCTGTCCTTTGTACTGGCTGTGGGTATGTTTTGCCCTGCAAAATCTGGCGTTTCTACAAAAAATGTCCCACTTTGGGCATTTGAAAAGGTGGCAACTCTAACTCCATGATTATATGAGACTATAAAATTGTTATAGACTATATTTGTATTGAAGGAAATGAGATAGAATAAAACAGTTTTTGGTAATTTAAATGTCTTAAATTATTTACACACCCCTAGGAACAGGCATTTTTTATCAATCCATTTCACTCAGGTATTAAAACCAGTGTTTTCTTTACATTACTTTAATTACGTCATACAGCTGCTTGCCTGATTTCTTGCTCCCAACCTGATACTTTTTAGTTTTAAAGCTTGGTTAGACACAGCAGTATTGATCTCAAATATTGACTATCATTTCAGGATTCAAGCTCCCACATAGCCTTCTCAAGTGCTTTTAAGCTTACAAAGCATTACATTATAACATTGCAATGTTTAGTTTTGACCCCATATGCAAAACTGGGAAAAGTGTTTGTGGATGGATAGCTGGAGAGATGTTCAGTTTCAGATTTAGCAGATACATAGAAATACTAAGATAATAAATTTGTTTTGAACTACAGCACACGATTTGGTGGAATATGTTGATGTGCTAACTATTGATGGATCACAGACTTTATCTTTTTTTTGTTTGCTTGCATGGATGTAGTCTTTCCTGTCAGAGAATGAAAATGGTTCAGGTGTGAGTGGAAGGCTGTGCATATTCCCACAAATGTGTGTAACTATACTGTAACTCAGTGCTATAGTGATAAAAGTAAGTTAACTCCTTTTAAAAGAAGTGCCACTTCAAGATCTTAAGTTCTATTTTCCCAAGGACCACCACTGTTTTATAACACAACAAACGTATAATAAATTCTAGAAATGCTCTGTTACTCATTCATCACCTTATTGCTGCTATCTCCTTTCAGAGCTTACCTTCACCTAAGCATATTATATGCCAAATTAATACAGCAGTGCAAAAGTTCCTTTAATTGTTTATTTCTTTACTCATTACATCACTAATTTGTGGATTGGTTTGTTTAAGAGGTTTGTCTGCCTTTGTATAATTTTTAAATGGAGTTAGATTGTGCTGCATTCAGAGTTCTGATGATGTCTAGGTAGCATAATGACAAAAGCCATCAAAAACGAATGAGATAAACTAAACACAAAAAAGAACAAGAAAAAAAGTGGCAAAACACGGACCAGTCCACGAATAAAAATTTATTGTTAGCGCTTTCATGCATTACTTCTCAGTGCACTTCTTCAGACAACACAGCATTACAAAATACCAGATATATAGGTTGCACAATTAAGAAATAATTAATCACAATTGACCACAGCTACACAATTAAAAAGTTCACCTAACTATTAAAGCAACCTTCTTCTAAAAGTCAACCACAAAATGACAAAAGCGCTTAACTATGGATGCTTAATGTTTTCTATTAAACGCTTCCTATAATTGTTTTAGTGACAATTTGGTGGGTTTTGCTGCTCTTAGTTTTTTGTTTCTACCTTTTTTTTTCTAAATACTTTTTTTTAAATTATCACCTAAGACAACGGACATAGCCACACATACATTACCCCTGCTGTCCATAACTACCTAGTCATGTACATCAAATATAAGGTTATTTAGATTTTTTAAATCAGCACTGTGCTTATATAAGGCATTGTTTCTATTTTTATTTTTTCATAGCATGTTGTTGTTGTTTATCTTTCGGCTTTTCCTGGTTAGGGGTCGCCACAGCGGAACTCCAGTCCACTAATGATTGGCAGTAGATTTTCACGAATGCCGAGGTGCCAGCTCGACGTTCAACCTTCCACGAAGGCACGCCCATTTACGCATGTCTTTTGAAAGTCCACGCAACCATGGGGAGGACATGCAGACTACACACAGAAGGCACTCGCTGCACTCTAGCCAAGAATCGAATGGGAGAAACTCTTGCAGTGAGGCAACAACGCTACCACTGCACCAATATTCTTGCCACACATCTTCTACTGATGTTCCCCATATAACAATCACAAGATGAGCACATTACTAGACAGAGTGCTTCAGTGGATTTACAAGTAAAATGACCAGGTACATTACGGTATTTCCCCAAGTAAGTGACCAACACGTTAAAGCTTGTATAACAACACATTGCACAGCTGTTGCAGAAAAAGGTTCCACACTTTTTATCAGTAGGAAAACTTATACATATAGAACTTCTGTTCTCACAGATGCATTTTAAATTAATACCAGCTTTGTTAATAAGTAATAGATAGCTATGCATTAGTTAAATCAATATTTCACAACACCGTTTCTTACTTCTACTTCTTTTTAGCTACCTTCTTTATTTCATTGCTATCTACTGATGAGGTAATAGATAAAAGCACATTTAAAAGCTTCAACATTAGCTTTATTATTATGAAATGTTTTCCTAACATAACCACTTTATACTCTGACCTATATAAATCCTGTCTTTTATTAACAATCTCTTCTATTAGATTATTAATAATTTCTGTAACTAACATTTACTGAATACATTCCTTAAATTATCTGTCTCTTCCAAAAACTCATCGAAACCTGGTATCAAGCATGAAGCCCTAATAAGTTGGCTTTTCAGTACATTTGTCTTCATATAGCTAGGACGACAATTGTCTATATAAGTTAAGTTTCTACTTATCCTGAATGTAAACTTCCTAGTCTCTAAAACTGCACTATTTCAGAGAAACCACAAAAGGCATTGTGTGCATACATTTGTATTTTGTTCTTTCTCTGAATTGTAGTTATCTCACCTAGAGTGCTGGGATGTTTTAGGCCTACTTGATTCCATCATGGCAGACTACAGGAGTATGGGATCATAGGATCATAGGAAGTTACTAGGCTAATAGCCCTAAAGGCCCTTTACAAGCCTAGCCAAATTTAGCCTTGTTACCACAATCATTACCTATTGCCCATGTCCAAGAGGGACACAGGAGGAACCCCCAGGGTGAATTTACAGTTACCCATCCAATTGTCCAGATTGTGTTTGAAGAGTGCCAATAAGGTGTTCTGTTTGATGTGAAGTGGGAGTCTATGCCAAAAATCTCCCTCTAGCAGATTCTGTTGATGTTACATACCAGGTTTAGGTCCTTAGAGCGAGTAACCGGTGTGCCACTTGACTTGCAGATGTTCAGCATTTCCAATAAAGCAGGGTCAGAGATCACCTTATATGCAATGCAGAGATCGCCTCTGAGTACTCTGTATAAAACAGAATAACGTGACAGTGATTTCAACTGATACACATAGGAAAGATGCTGAAGACCCAGAATTTTCCTTGTGAGGAACCTTTGTGGTCTCTGTAACTGCTACACATGCTTGGAAAGGTACATACCAAAAGGGGCGTTGTAGTCAATTATTGGGTGAATGAGTGAAGACTACAGGGAGGTGATAACATCTCCTTTTCTGGAGGCACTGCCCTTACTTATGAGATGAGCCATATAGAATGCCCTTCTTACCACCGTGGAGATGTGGTGATCAAAGGCAAGGTTGCTGTCAATTGTGCCCAGACCTCTTGCCACTGACTATATGCTTAGGGTATCGCCATTGATGTGATAATTTTCAGGAACATTGCTCTTATTGAAAGGGATGTTAATACATTTTTTGTTTGCATAAGACCTTCTTGAAGAATGTTGATATCATTTTGAAATTCTATGACTGCACCCAATTTGCAGTCGTTGGCAAACTTTGTCAGCCACAGTCCCTTGGTTTTAGCTTGTACTTCAGAGAAATAGATTCCAAAGAGTAGAGGTCTCAGGACCAATCCCTATGGAATATCACTGGTTTACAGGTCTGCTGTTGGAGGTGGATTCCCCTATTTTGACTGTATGAGTTCTATCAGTGAGCCAGTTCGCAACCCACCTGATGATATAAGGGTTGATATCTAGCTGAGAGAGTTTGTCAATGACATCTGAGTGAGGGATAGTGTCAAATGCCTTGGCTAGGTCTAGGTAAGCTGTATGCATAGATTTCCATTCATCTAGGGCCCTGATGACTGTCTCGAAGAAGTCCACCAGGTTTAACAGGCATGATTTCCCCTTGACAAATCCAAACTGAATAGGATCTAGTATTTGGATATTATATATATATATATATATATATATATATATATATATATATACCAAAACCAAACTGTAGCTGTGCGTATCCAACCTTGGTGCATGGAAAACACTAAATACTTAGGGTGCTGTAACCAGTGATTTACAGGCCTGTGGTTTGGCTTTATTAAAGGGATAGTGAATTATCCTGGTTAAACGGAGGTGGAATTATATGACTGAGAAGTACACAGTCACTTGGATATGGCAGTACGTCCTGAGCTTAAACAATTTATTGACAGTCTGGCCATGGATAAGGATGATGTTTCGGTTTTTACCAGAACTACTGTGGAAGATGAGTCTCCTAATACTTTGGGACAGATGAACATTAAGCAACATTTCAGGCAACTAAGTGATATAACTAAAAAGGTACGTTCGTTAGTTTGGCATAGCAAACTGTTAAAAGCATATTTACAAGTAAAAATTGTTCCGCGGGGTCTTATGGTTCAGCTTGAACCAAGACTGGGAAGTGACAACGCTGAATTTATGAAAAAGTGGCGAGATATACAAATAGTGGCTTCTAATATGTTTATGGAGCTGCTAGTTGACCATTATGGCAAACAGTTACCTGAATTGATAGCCAAACTAGCGGATACTAATGAACGTACCAATGTTTATGCTGGCTCAAGTGATTATTTCGAGATGTATTCTCAATATTTGTCAGATATGGATAAATATGATAAAGAGTTGCAGGGGCAAAAGTTGAGGAAGTATCAGCATGATTTAAATGATTTCAAAAACGACATGGTGTTTTCTTGGAAGCGTAATAGAAAGGGCGTACGTTTTGAAGAGACAAATCAAAATAGATCTAAATGTAAAAGAGTAAGATCTATTTTACGTAGGCCCAAACCTACTTCCAGTGCATCGGAGATGTCATCTAGCCTTTCGAATACTGATACTGAGCCAGAACAAGGAGAGCTTAATGTTTCTATGTCACCTGTGTCAAAAAGAACTAAATCCCCTTTAGGAGGGGAGGTCATAAACATCGCAAACGACAATGTGGAGGCGAGGTTTCGAGCCAGTTGGTAGACCCCTTAGATCCGGTTTCGCTTGGACTATTGAATGATGATAATGATGTTCACAGTCAGGTTAACCAAATAGTGGTTAATCTAACAAATTATTCTTTTACAGAAAGTGAATTAAAGTTGCTTAATAAAGGTTTGGGCTATGTCCCCTCTTTCTTTGTGTCACATTATGATACTGTTTGTGACTTAAAAAAGTTTTAAATTTAAATTTGAAATATTATTTTGTTCAACAATCTAAGACACAAACAGAGAAGGATGACTCTACTTTTCGTTTTAAAAAATCTAATTTCCAACCTGCATATAATAAAATAGTTAGGACTTTTGAACAACTAGTTTTACAGGATTTACAGGTTAACCAGAGAGATATTTTTAGGTGTCCTTCCCATAATTTGACGATGGAGGAACGTCAAGCTTTAAAGTCTTTAGCTAGTAATGACAAAATAGTAGTGACTAAAGCGGACAAAGGTGGGGCGATTGTTATTTGGAATAGGTTACAGTATGAAAATGAGGCTAATAAACAGTTGAGTGATCCTGTTTCTTATAGCTTTCTGTCTATGGACCCTTGTCAAGGGTTTAAATTTGCTGTAGATAAGTTTATTTTAGAAGCAAAACAACAGGGTACTATAAGTGAAGATCTAGTGATACAGTTAACGGTAGCTAGTCCTACTTTTCAATATTTTTATCTTGTTCCCAAAATTCATAAGACTCTACATAACCCCCAGGTAGGCCAATAGTGTCAGGTCGTGGTTCAGTGATGCAGCCATTGTCAGAATATCTTGAATTCAAACTAAAGCCCTTGTTGCCCTTAATTAGAGCCAGAATCAAAGATACAAAACATTTTTTAACATTGATGGATGATATACAGTTATCGAGTGACCATCAAATGGGAACATTAGACGGATAGCCGGCCTTAGGCATAGGCCAACTAGGCGGCCGCCTAGGGCACCGCTGTAGCAGGGGCACTTTTCCAGTATTTATTTGGTGTAGCTACACCAGGATGGGGGCACCAGGTGGTATGGTGGGGGCGCCATGGAGCCCTTTTGCCTAGGGCACCAGTTGACCTAAGGCCACTCCTGATTAGACGTATAATCCCTTTATACCAGTATTCCCCATTATGGTGGTATTAAAGGGGTTAAGTACTGGCTGGAGCAATCAGGTTTGTACACAGAAGTAGAAATGGAATTTTTGTTATCTTTGTTAGTTTGTATTGGAGCGTAATGCGTTTAAGTTTAATAGCAACTGGTATTTACAGGTTAAAGGTACAGCTATGGGGGCTACATTTGCTCCCATATATGCAGACCTGTTTATGGGATACATTGAGACATTATACATCTACGTCGAAGGTTTTCCATATTTTAGACAGCTTGTTATGTGGCGTCGATATTTAGACGACTGTTGGGTCGTATGGCAAGGCAGTCTTGAGGAATGGGATAGTTTTAAAAGATACTTAAACACCAATGAGTATGGTATTATTTTTACTGATAAATTGAATTTATTTACAGTTGATTTCTTAGATGTTAATGTTACAAAATTGTTAGATGGTACATTAAGTACTTCATTATATCGAAAACCTTTTTCTAAAAATTCCATTCTTCATGCCTGTAGCTGTCATCCATCTTATATGATTAAAAATATTCCAGTTGCCCAGTTTCAAAGAGTTAAGCGAATTTGTTCTAATGCCAGCGATTATCAACAACAGGCGAGAGACCTAAAACATCGGTTTCTGGCTCGTGGATTTAATAAGGGGCTAATAGAGAAAGCTTTTAACAAAGTTCAGACTATGGAAAGGGGTGATTTGTTGAAGGACAAGTTGAAATACACACAAGACCAGCCTAGTAAAGTTAGATTTGTTACTACTTATGCTAGTAATTCTTTTAAAATCAGGGAAGTGATATCAAAATATTGACATATTTTATATATGGACCCATTCTTTTCAACTTTGATAAATCCTAAACGTGAGTTTGGATATCGAAAAGGCAAGTCAATTGGACAGAATTTGGCAGGTTTTAAGAAAGGGCAAAGCCAAAAAGCAATATTAGGGACTAAAGTAGTAGGTAGTACGTACTGTGGACATTGTAAGTATTGCAAATTAATGTCTAAGACTAGCTCCTTCACATCCATCAATACAAGAAAAGTATATCATATTTGTAGTTTAATTACATGTACAAGTTCATGGGTAGTCTACATGGCTATATGTCAATGTGGTGCATTTTATGTAGGACAGACGTCCTGCTCATTAAAGCAGAGAATTGCTCTTCATATTAGTGATATAAAATGTAAAAGGTCTCAGTGCATTGTATAAACATATTTTGCAACACTCAACAGCTCATTTTGTTTTTGTAGGAATTGATAAAATCACTACATTGGTTAGTGATGAAAAAGCCATGCATAATATATTGACTTCCAAAGAACGTAGATGGATAGTGAATTTGGGGGCTTTGTTTCAACCGGGTCTTAATGATCATTGGTAGGTTTAAGAATAGGTCACTAGTGGTTTATTGATTTATCGGGTTTATCACTGGTGTAGTTACTGGGAATAATAATATAGAATTATTTAGTAGTTTTGGTATTAATAGTACATAAGATGATTTTCATCTATTTAGTAATAAAGATAGGTAGTTATGCATTTATTCATTTATTTATTTAAATGTATATTAGGCAGGTAGTTGAATGTTAACTACTTGTGTGGGGATTTTTTGGTATAAGAATAATGCGTTACCTACAAGTCTTAACATCTATAGGCTTTATTAAGTGGCAAAGAAAAATGTGTATTAGATTTACATTTATTATTTGTTATATAAAGTGTTGAGTAATGTCACTAAGTGTGTTTGGTACTGTCACTTTAAATGCTGGTTAATATAAACAATAAACAGGATGTACGAAGGTTTGGATGTACACTGATGATGCTTTTGTAAGCGAAACCGGTCTGTGGGGCAGACTGTGTAAGCAATAAAGGCTTTTACTCTCGTAGTGCCTCTTTTTTTTAGAGTGCTGGAAGTGGATTTGGATTGAGTATTAGGTCCATGATGATTCTTTCCATGGCCTTGCAGATAAGGCTAGTCAAGCTAATAGATCTGTAGTTCCCGAGGTCAATAGAAACACCACCTTTATGCAAGGGGATAACGGTGGCTGTTTTCCATTCAGCTGGACAAAGTCGGTACTTAGGCTGTGATTGAAAACAGTACCCAATAGTGATGCTAATTCTTGTTTGAGCCCATGTAGGATGCTGCCTGGGATGTTTTCAGGTCCTATTGATGCTGTGTTTTTGGCCTTAGAGAGGGTGTTTACGACCTGCTCTTTAGAGATGCAAGGTAGGGGACAGGTGGTAGGGATGTCATGAGGTACGTGTGGCAGGGACAGGGGAGTGAAGTTTTCACCAACCTGTCAGCTAACAGATTAGCTATGTCCATCAGCTCAGTATATGTGTTACCATTAACTACCCGGTCAATGCAGATCTGGGCCTTGCCTTTTAGGTTATGGATGCAACTAAAGAATGCCTTATGATTGTCCTTTGTTGAGGAAGCTAACTTGGATTTGAAGTTTGCCTTGGAGGACTTCAGAAGAAATTTTATTTGCTTATTTAAGCTGAGGAGGGAGTGTCTCAAGTTTAAAGCCCACTCCTTCTTACTCTTAGACAGCAGTTTCTTTCTTTTATTGTAAAGCCTGTTAATGGAGCTTGTCCACCAGGCAGATTTGCATTTCCTTGAAGAGCTTATTTTGGTCCTAACAGGTACTGCCAAATCAATGCAGTTATACAGGTGCTTGTATAGGGCACTGGTGTAGAGCTCGGCATAGTTACTGGTTCTGTTTAAGGGGGGGGGGGTGCAATGAAGTTACTTATACCACCCTTTAAGAGGATATAATCTGCTTTGGAGAAGTTTTTTAGTTTAGTTACTGCTGGGAGGGAGTCAGGTGTGATAGTTACTTCAAAATGAAACTGATTTGTGGTCAGATCTCACCAGGGGTGAAATCACAGTTGGGGGGTGCTACATTGGTCTTCCATATTTATAAGCACCAGATCCAGGATGCTGGCACCCCTAGTGGGGGTGTCAACCAGCTGGCCCAGTGAATTGGAGTTGACAAAGTCAAGAAACCTTTGGGCAGGTGAGTTTGAGCACGAGTAATTCACCCCAGTCAATGCTAGGATAGTTAAAGACACCCAAAACCCTGGTGTTCGGATGTATCTTGATAGACTCAAGTTGATCCAAATAGGTAGAGTAGGTGTCATAATTCATGGAGGGGTCCTGTAGCTGACAATGACTTGAACAGGTGTCCTACCAACAGTTAATTGCACTTGAAGTATATCCAGGTAATTATGCTGTTTAACCAATCTGGAGGGGTATTTGTCTTTGATGAATATTGATATACTGCCTCCTTTAGTTTTCTTGCCTTCTGTTTGTGGTCTGAATGTGTGGAAGGAGGTGTAATCCAGTATGACTGTGGTGCTTTCCACAGCCTTGAACCAGGTCTCAGTGACTGTACGAATGTCTGCGTCCTCCAGAGAGTGGAGTGATTCCAGTGAGTGCAGTTTCATGTTAAGACTCCTAGCATTTAGCAGGATGACCTTGAGGTTGCTTTTCATTAGTATTTTTATATTGGGAGTTTTGTCCTTGTGACACTGCCTAAAAAAGGCACTATGGAGGTGGCCTTAGCCAGTAGCTGAAATCCCATAGGTGACAGATGAAGACCATCTTTGACAAAGCATCGGCGTCTCTTGATCATGTCATCCCAGGCTGACAGCTACTAGATCCCCTTAGAAAACAATCATTTTCTGTTTGTATTGAGGCATCATTCTAGATGAAGGTAAAATGCTGCTTAAGACTAGGGACATACCTGCCTAAGACAAACAGAGACCTCGGTCATGTCTATCTTCAAATAGCCTAGTGAGGTACTCTCAAGTCATTCACCCTAAATTGGACTATTTCAGACTCATAACAGTACCTGTTGTTGAGAGACTTGAGTGCATGTGTGATATGGCAGATCCTGGCACCTGACAGACAGCTGACCATGACCTTTTCCTTATCCAGCCTGGTGAGAGGGGCATCTGTGTGTCTCACGATGGAGTCTCCTATAACTAATATGTAAGGTTTAGTGTTTACCTAATGTGCTTGACAGGTCAGACAGTGGTGCATGAGCTATTGTGTGTATTGTGTTCTGCAGAGGAAATATTATATGTAGCATGTTTGTGTTTGGGAGGTCTCTTGTGTTTAGGTTTCTGGCGAGGACCTCCACATATGTAGATATGTGTGATGTGGGTTTGGGTGGAGTAGGTGGTGAGGAGTGCTTGTTGACAACCCACTCAGTGTCAGATGTACTGACTAGCATCTGAGAGAGCATGGATTCAAGGTTTTTAATATACTTCCTTAGTTGTATTTCACACATGTTGAGTTTGTGTGGATGAGAAGTAGAGGGTTGTTTGTGTACATAAGGCAATTGCTACACTGCCTTAGGATGCCCATGTCAACCAAGCTGGCTGGAGAAATTGTGGGAAGTTTTCCATCCATAGTGCAGGAATATGGCAGGAAAAGAGGTCACTCGTAGGAATAACTAGTGGATGAGGTGTGTTAGTACCTCAGAGGTTAGGCTTAGTGCTACACTAGTTAGTAGAGCAGGGCTACAGAAAAACAGTTGAGACTGTTATCAGAATGGGTGCTTACACAGCTTCACTAGTAATGCCGTTTGCCCATAAAATGTGCTAATGATGAGGACTACACTAAAGGGATACAGCTTTATCTAAGGAAAAAATTGTTGAAATGATCTGTCCAACTATGGCGCACAACTGTAAGGCAGTGTGCAGTGCTGCACAACGTGCAAACAAGCAGAAACCCACTCAAAGGTGGGGCTTAAATACCAGAAGGTTAAAACCTCAAAAAATTAAAAAAAAAATAAAAAAAAACAATGAAGTGCTTACTCCAAGCCCTAGACCAGCCAACCTTTACCAGTCAGGAAGCAATCAGCACAGTCCTCTCACTAGAGTGCAGAAAGGCCCTTTCCAATCCAAGATGGCCTGGAAAATGTGCTCAGAACAAGCAGCCACTACAAACAATCAGGCCCAGATGCAGCAAACCTATATCTGGACTATATGCTACAATTACTAGCTACACTATTTTAGGCTGAAAACATAATGACATAGCAGACTTCTTAAAAGCATGGTGAGTTGTACGTACTGTTTTAGGCTAGTATTTATGATACTGGATTTCTTTGTTACTGAATTGCTCATTCATTTGACAGGGTGATTTCTATATTGGTTATTGTATATTTTCTTACATACTTTTTGTACTGAGGGCATAGAATATGTCTGATTAATATGTAGCTGACTTATACTACTGCTTTTGACCATATGGTAGCAGCAAAGGTAATGAAAGTACTGTTTACCTACGTTGGGCTTGCAGACAGAAAAAAGTATTTCCTTTTTGTTTTGCAATAAACAGTTTTCTTTAGTTAGCTTCTAACGTGGAATATATTGCTAGTATTTTATGTCCATCTAAGTGTGTTGCTGGAAGGCTTTCAGCTCTCCTACTTAGGACGTGTAGTAGCACAGATGACTTCTTAAAGCGTGGTGAGTTTTTATGATTTCAAAACCACCATTTTAATGTATTTAAAAAGGCAGAATGTGGTTTCTATGAATGTACTTCTAATTTTCTATACTGATTTTTAATTTTTCTCTATATTATGTCATTTTTTTGTGTTTTTTTAATTGTTTGTTAAACATGTATAGGAAGTTTCTACATACTGGGTCATCGATCTTGTGAAACAGGTCTTAGTCTATAGAAACAGCTGAGTTTGGTTTGTTAAGCATATCACTCTGATTAGTGAAACTCGTTTGTGAGTTTTTAAAAGCCATTGACCTAATAAAACTCACTTTTTTGGACATTATTTTGAGTTCTGGATTTGTTTGCTTCTGGATATATATATATATATATATATATATATATATATATATATATATATATATATGTGTGTGTGTGTGTGTGTGTGTGTGTGTATGTACATGTTCATAGGTTAAGTGTATTCTAGGCTAATGACCACTAGGGCCCTTATGTCTATCCATGCAACCCAAATGTGACCCACAAATTCGATTTATATAGGGGATGACTAAGTCACTGCTTCTGTCCATCGTTGACATAGGTGCCATACCAGAGGTGAATTTCCTATTTCAGATCCATTGGTCCATGTCATGCTTAAACAGGGTTAGGGAGGAATTCTATTTCACTTAATTGGGGAGCATATTCCAGAGAATTGGAATTCTCTGAGAAACATACATGTCTCTCCAACATATCCTTTTTATGTCACAAGAAATGTAGGTCTTTTGCTCTAGTAGTTCTGATTCTGTTTATTTTGTGGCTGTGCAAAAGGTTAATCAAAACAGGGTCCAGGGATGTCTTGTATGCCAGGCAAAGATCATGTCTCAATAGTCTATATAATACAGAGTAAAGACACGGGGCTCTGAGGCAATCATTTTAGGGCTTTTGCTTACTCCTTGTATTCTTTTTGTAAGGAACCTTTCTGGATGTTCCAGTTGCTACATGTGTCAGCTCAGGTACATACCAAAGGGGGCATTATACTCTATGACTGGTCTGATGATGGCAGAGTACAGTGGTATGATGACCTGTCTGGACCAAGATGCCCTGCCTTTCAATATAGGTTGATCAACATAGAAGGATTTTTTTTACAACTTTGGACACATTGGTCGAAGGCTAGGTTACTGTCTACATGAGTTAGCAGATCCCTGACTAGTGAATCAACTTTTAGGGTTTTTTTATTGATAATATAGTTACCTGGGGTGGTTGACTTCCTAAAAGGAACTATAATGCATTTCTTGGCAAACCCATGGTGTTTGCACCAAGCATTGGTATGCATTAGACATTCCTGAAGGCTGTTCACATCTTGGGGGATACAATGACTGCTCCCAGTTTGTAATCATCTGTGAACTTGGTCAGCTAGAGACTTTTGACATTGGCTTTGACTTCTGAGAAGTAGATGCCAAAAAGAATCAGGCCAAGCACAGAGCACTTGGGGACTCCACTGGTGGCTCATGTCTTTGTGGAGGTGGTCTCACCAATCCTAACCTCTTGGGTCCTATCCGTAAGCCAGCTGGTTATCCAGCATGTTATAAAGTGGTTTATGCCTAGTTCTGTAAATTTGTTGACAATGTCCAGGTGAGGTATTGTAGCAAATGGTTTAGCCAGATCTAGGTAGGCAGTATGTACCATTTTCCCCTCATTTATTGCCTTAGTGACCTTTTCAAAAAAGTCCTCCAGGTTCAGTATGCATGACCTTCCTTTGACAAAGCCAAGCTGGGATGGATCCAGTATCTGGAGGTCTCCTGTGTCCTTGTTAATAATTTCTATGATAATTCTTTCTGTGTTCTGCAAATAAGAATATTCAGACTGTTGGGAATGTAGTTGCCAAACGCTGTTAAAAGTTCCTCCCTTTTGAAGGGGGATGACTGTCACAGTCATTCATTCTCATGGCACAAAGCCTGTTTTAAGATTATAGTTAAATTGTACACACACATTTTTTTCACAATAAAACTGCTAGCCAGTGGTAACAGCCATAACTTCCTAACTAAAGGCAGCAAAAATGCATCTCTGCTGTTTGAAACTTCCACTGAAATGCAGAAATTGCACTCTCATGGAAACAGCAAGCATTGTGTCTGAAGTTAATTATGGGTTGCTGGTTCCATCAAGTGGCTGACATTTGAATGGGACAAAAATGTAAAATGAATTTCTCCTAGGGAAGTACTAAGTTCTGGAAAAGCCTTTTTCTAAACTAATCTAAGGTCAACAGTTGAAACTGTAACTGTATCTTTGCATCATTTCTTATAAATAAATAGACATTTTAGAGAACTGACTGTCATAAGTGTTTTACAAAGTTATTTGCAGTGTTTCTTGTAGTACCTACATTTAATAGATAGGTCTGGCTAACCGTGTTGGAATTAGTACAGATATTCAGTTTATCTTTATATGTAGCGTGGCCCCAGATGTTCCAAAATAAGTCAAAAAATAAAAGTAATTAAGGATCAGAATTCACAGAAACAGTACAGCCGACTTAATTTCATGAGATTTTTGACATGTTCTAACTCTGTACATCTGTTACTAAAAATATTGTTTGTTGTACTTCTAATGTTGAAATAAAATTTCCACTTTTCAGAAGTAAAAAAGGAGTCCTAGGCAGCCGTTTAGCTTGTTCATTGTGTGCAAATGAAACCAGTGCTTTATAAACGCAACCCACATGTCCTAACTTCATCCTGTGACTCATAGTGCTGATTGTTAGGGAACTTCCTAATCACTGTAATGTCTAAAACAGCTGGTTGGCTCTCAAAAGAAGAAGAAATAACTTTACATAAGGATGATAGACCATCAGATAAAACAAAAACAGCAATAAGCTGAACAAGTGGCTTTCTTTATATATGCACGCACAAGCGTATACACACACATACACACACACACACACATACACTATACAAACATACACAAAGTACACTGAGTTCTCATAAGACATCACAGTTTCTAACAATTGCATGTAAGTGACAACCTGAGTACAGAAATGTTTTAACACATTTACTTGAGTTTGTGAACATATGAACACATGAAATGAATGCATTAAAAAAAGCATTTCCACTTTTTAGCACCAGCATTGCTGCATCTCAGTGGAAGAGTGACGGTCACTGACAGGGAAAACAAAACATGTCATGTTATTTCTGTAGGAGGGGGCATAATCAGTCAGGCTAATGCAAACATACATACAAGCACTGACAGATCACTCCTTTCAGAAGCAAATAACAGCACACAAGCAACTGCCAGCTCAGGCCACTATGCTTAAGCAACAGTGAATCGATAAAATTAGTAACTGGGGCATAAGTGACTTCAGCACATGGTGTGGTATGGAGAAGAGACATGTAAAAATAACTGAACAAACTGCAGTAAACCACCAGGGACAGTGTTGCAAAATCCAATAGAAAAAGGCTCACAAAGTAGAAACGCATAATTTATTTAAACAGATGAAAGCTTTTGGGATGTACCCTTCTTCAGTTATCAAAGAATATATTTCACTTAGAGTCATCTCTTTTTATATTCTCAAAAGCATAATAGCACATGACATAGCCAACCAATAAAAAAACATATCATATTAACAGGTAATTAATCTAAAAATAGGTAATAACAACAATACAATATAAAAATAACTATATAAGGCTTTATGGTAACCATGTTATTTAAACCAGGAAACTTATCAGCTTCTAGTCTGGTTATCCACCCATATTCAGCTATATCCAATCTATTAATCATATCATCCCCTCTTATATTTTTGTAAACAACTTCAAAACTTTAAATTTAAAGGTGTGTCCAGCACCATATTCACTAACATGTTTAGCTAAAGAATTTGTCATCACATTTCTCCTTATTTCTGACTTATGCTCTATAATTCAGTCTCTTAACCGCCTAGAGCATTTACTCACATAGAAACATGTGCATCTTGTACATGTACCTAAATAAACAACAAATGTTGTACTACAAGTTGCCTGACATTTATACTATATCTATTTCTAGTTATTGGGTGCTCAAAGTCAGATAGAAGACAAATGTTACTACAACAACTACAATTATAGCAGGGGAGTGTCCCTTTCTTTACAGTACAATATGTCCTAGTATCAATCTTAAAATCTTTATAACAAAGTTGTCTCCTCAAATTTATGCTGTTCCTATAAGTAAAATAGGGCCTTTTCCCCAATAGTTTTTCAAGTTCTGGCATTGAGGTTAATATTCGCCAGTTCCTTTTAACAATAGCTTCTATATTTGCAGTCATTCTATTATATGTGGTTATATATCCCACATTAGCTGTTATACCCTTATCTTTGGCCTTACATAAGTTTTCAATCCCTTTATCACTAAACAAAAGGGGGCAATAACTGTCCTATTAGCAAGTATTTCTTTGATTGTTTCAAAAACAAAGCTTTTATTATATCCTCTATTAATGAAATCATACATTCATTTTTCCATTTGCTCTTTACATTTAACATTTTCTGTGTTTAGCCTACTTATTCGCATAAATTGTGCTTTCACTATACCACGAAATACATGCTTAGCATGCATGCTGCCTATATGTGTATATCTATTTACCTGAACATCCTTACTATAAACACAGGTATTAATCACGCCACGTACATTAGTAAGCTGTACATCCAAAAATTATATCACATTTTTAGAATAATGCATGGTAAATTTTAAAAAAGAAGTGGTATTATTTCGATAGTCAACAAACTTTTCCAAAAGTTCCCCATTTCCTCTCCAAATCAAAAAGCAGTTATCTACAAAGCATTGATAGAATAACACTTTGTCTCTATATTAGTTCTTACTACCATATAAAAATTCCCATTCATTTAGTGTTATATTTGCATAAGTATTTGCCATGGGGGCACCCATGGCTACTCCAGAGGTTTGCAAATATGGTTATCCATTAAATAGAAATGCATTTTAGTTAACACTACTTCTATCACGCTACATACATTTTCTATCTTTCTACCGTCCATTCCTGAATTCTTACACAAAAATTTACGTATTGAATTAATGCCAAACGTATTTGGAATCACAGTAAATAGGGAACTCATGTCAAGTGTAACCAACCAAAAATCATCTTTTCCATCATTGTTTTTATACGACTGATACAACTTATTCAAGAAGTCTCCTGTGTCTTTAATGTAACTTTTACAAAGTGGCAAATATTTACTTAAGATACCTTGCACATATACTGAAAGTGGTTCTGTGACCCAACCCCTTCCTGAAACAATTGGTCTCATTGAGGGCCGGGACACAGTCTTTTGTAACTTTGGAATCCCATATATAATAGGCATTTGTGGGCACGGTACTGTTAGAAAATTAAACAATTCTAATGAAATATCCCCCTGAAGTTGTGCATCATAAACAAACATATTAACTTCAGATATTAACCTTTTGACTTCTTCAAAACATATCTTCTTAAATGTATTACTATCTGACAAAAACTCTAACATCAATTCTATGTAGAACTGTCTACTAAACACAACAGTTGCACCCCCCCTTAACCGCTTGTTTAAGGATGATTTCATCACTATTTTTAATTCTTTTAAGGTTTGATATTCATCATAAGTAATATTATAATAACTTTTTTTAATTTTACTTGCATAAAGGTGCTGTATCTCATGCTTGCAAACACTCAAAAATGCATTCACAACCGGACAGTTAACTGGTATAAAATTACTAGACTTCTTAAAACTACATACATCTTCAACCCTAGAATCTTTAAAAATTCATTTTAAACTAACATTCCTACAAAACACTCTAAGGTCAGTTAATGCCTTAACAACAGTTTACATGACATTGGGACAAATTGCAAGCCCTTTTTCAATAGGCTAGTACAAGCTGAAGATAATACAAAGTCCGAAAGGTTAACAACAGTGTCTATTGTCTTACTTTTTAGTATCAGCATCATCCCTGCTTGCACAATGGTAGTGGACTGATGTTCTTCCTTTTCTTTCCACTGTAACTGGAACCTTTCCTCTGCTGTGATCGCCCTCTCGATTGTGAACGTCCCCATGCTTCCACTTTCTCCAGTAACTGAGTCGAAACAGTTCTTGTGGAATTGAAAAAAACCTCAACATGCTGAACACTATTTGAAGCCTCACTCATTGCTGCCGATGATGCTGACGTTGATGCATGTGTCTGATTAATTTGACGCTGATTGGTATAATCTCCTTCAATTACGTCCTGCTCCGACCTACATGTGACAGGGGTGATGCTTGCCGTTGTAAATGCCCCCTGGGTCATCTTGGCCGTCTCATTGGACAAATTCAAATTTCTACTCATTTGATTGGTGGATTGACCATTCCCTTCCCCAAAGGTGTCTAATTCATACATAGCACCTCGCGGAGAAGAGACATGCAAGGTGTAGGCATGCATATTTTTCCCATGCCAACCTGACAGACTTAATGCCCTGCACTAGTCCCAAGAGCATGGACTTCTGGTTCTGGAGCTTATTTCTCAGCAGTTTCTAGAGCTATCCCTAAGCAGTATTACCTATGACTTCCTGCTCCAAAGGAAGGCCACTCCCTCCTTCCTCCGACTTCCAGTCCCACAGAGGCACATACTCTATTCTCACTCAGGTTGCTGGTGGTGTAGATGGAAGGAAAGCCTCTACACTAGTGGGCCAGCAATGACTGGCTGAAGTTTCACAGAGAAGGAAAATTTTAAATTTCATAATGGCAGGAGATCAGGGATCTAAAATAGAGTTGTATAAGTACTATCTAGTTCTGAAAAAAGTCAGAATAAGTGACAATATTTATATACTTTAGATGGCTATTAAACTGCCTACAGGTGTTTAACTTTTTGTTAAGTTAGTCTTAAAAATGTATCCTTTGAAGTATATGACAAAGAGGAAGACTCCCCCTGATGTGTAAAGCATATATACAACAAGCCTGTCTCTCTTTTACTGTAGGAAAGATGTGGATAACAGAAAACTTTATGCTGATATTAAACTCTCAGTGCTAATAAGATGGAAGTCTTAAATAGGTTTTGGTTATCTTACAACCTTGAATTCACAGTAAATTACATTAACTTAATAAAGTCTTGCTGTCTCTTAGTAGTCAGTCACTTATGCAGTTTAACTCAAGAGACATAGGTCTATAATAACCACTCCAGTGGCTGCAAGCAGTTAGTATGACAGTTCCCCAACACCCTACTACATGCAAACAGTCTGCCTGAACACAAAGTTGACTATAACAGTAAAGTATTTTCCCGGGAAACAAAGTGTATGGTGCTGAGACCATGTATTTGAACAGTTACATAAGTGTGGATATACAGATATTGGGATCCCTCACTGAAGAATAACACATCTTAGTGGGGTAAAGATAAGCTATTCCTTTTATAAATGTCCTAAATAATAACTGATTAAATGACAGATGCTAAGAAACAGAACTGTTATTTGGATTGTAATGGAGATGTGATGAAGCCCTGATAAGACTGATATGTTAACTTATCCAGTGCCTTGTTAACTACATCAGACAAAGAATATGTTTCTGCTTGGAAACCTGAAAAGCACTTGTGCATGGTTTCTAGGCCTTTATAATACACAGAACTTGTTCCATATATCCTGACATTCTGGTATTTGGGCCTTGAACAATAGCGCTATCATTCTTAGTGTGTGTTATTATGGGGACATGGAGGTTCCTCTAATGCAGATTTAGACATCCAAACCAGTTCTTGGCAGTTATTAGATACAATGGGTACCAAGGCTGTCTGGCCATACTGTATCTATAAGAATGACTGAGAAGGTGAGTTTCTAGACTTGTAGCAGCTTCTGGATTACACAGACTAGGGGGAAGATGTGGTCTCTCCTTTCCAGACCAGCTCATCTTAAAGAAATCTACTGATATGACAAATTTTAGAAATGGTCTGCAACATCTCTTAAGAAATTAAGTGAAATAGGTGACATAAACAAGTCACTTGAGATCCCACTATTTGAAGCTAGAGTACAAATTTTGTTAGTTTTCCACTCATATTACTACCACCCTTGACATTTAATTAGTCCAGCCATAGGACACTCTCTTAATTTTTCCATGCAGAGCCAACATTATGCACTGGCTAACTAGGGGGTTGCTTAGCATGATGTTCTTCCAGGACACTTTTCAGCAATTATTTATTTAGAGCAAGGAAAACTGCAGTTTCTTGCTCTAAAAATGATAAATGTTTTAATGTCCCAAGGTACCCCTGCTTGAAGAAAACATGCCCATGGGACTGCAGGTGCCCTAGAGGAAGATGCTGCAGTTGATGTGGGCATTCAAGTCACATTACACTTGAATGCTGCAGAAATATCTGTAAAGTTCAAATGTAAAATGTATAGAATTAATGTTCCTGCTGTGGGCACACTGTGAAGAATCTGAAGATTCCACTGGAAGAAGTGTGAGGTAAGCATTTATTTATTTATTTAGTTAGTTAGTTATTTAGTTAGTGAGTTTATTTTATTATTCTGATTATTTTTTTAGATTCTGCCAGTAATTAATCAGATATTTTAGCAAGCACACAAATGAAGAGAAAGGGAGAAAAATGAGTTGTGGAGGTGATGGAAGAGAAACAATGGCCCAGAATCAAATATAGATTTGAAATATTGCTGTTTAAGTTAAGTTAATAAAACAGGTGTTGCATATCAACATGCATTTTTCTGAACAATAAGTATGAAACACTAATGTCTGGCTGAGCATGAAATTAATAGGTGGTGTTGCTTTGCTCATTATTCTAGCTTTGTGATTTGTGTAAATGGAATACGTTAATGTGTGGCAGCTTATTGTGTGTAACAACAGTGAAACGCATTACATGACCATTCTGTTTTATCACAGTCAGACATCTCAATTGTACATTGATGTGGCTATAACTGCTTGGTTAGTATTGCCTGCATGGAAGTAGCAGACCTTGTTGTCATTTGCTCACTTTAAATAGTCATCTCTCAAAGAATAAGACATAAGATGCATCACACAACATCAAGTCCTTCAGAGCATCTGGTGGTTTGGTGGCTTTTGACACATGCTTAGTAGTGCCCTCTGCCTTGAACTCCTCCTATTCTAAAGCATCCATGTGCAGAGGTTTATAGCAAAGGTTGCTATAGTTTTTTGTGGGGACAATATCATTATTTCTTTAATTTTACACCCAAACATTAGAGGGTTGCATAAGTCACTATATATTATGATAGGGTGGGATGGTGTGGTCCTTATTTTTTTAACCTTCCTCAGAAAATTTCAGGGGTGTGTACAGATAGTTACTATAGCTTGTATAGAAGAAGTGTACTGTATTACTGTGATCATTTTTTCCACTTTTCTTGCAATCAAACATCAAATGCAAATACAAGTAGCTATCTTCTAATGGATGGTAAGGAAGCATACTGTTTATATATGTCTGTTAGCTGTAGGCTGAAATACATTTTGCTATGTTATATATATTTTTTCCATTTTCAACCCGCTCTGAGATCAGAGGTGGATACTTATAATGGCTGCCTTTTGGGGATGGGATAAGGAGGCATGCTGTATGTATGTATGTATGTATGTATGTATGTATGTATGACAGCAGCAACTTGAAATTTACAGCTGTGGACATCTGAGCCTTAGTTTTCATTCTAATCTTACATGGGGGGGGATACAGAGAAGGAGCTATCTTTTTCTTCCAGTGTGCAGGGAGGCAGATACATTTCCCAGATATGATTTATTAATCCTTGCAAGTATTAGCTTTCTGAATTTATTGTGAACCATTATTTTGTCAGCTTTGAAAATTTAGTCTTGGGTACAATTTCTTTTCAATGAAATTTCAAAAAGGTAAAACTGAGTTTCTTTCCGTAGTTATGATTTTTGTTCAGGCCATCATTCAATGTTACTAGAAGTGTTTCACAGGGCTCAGTGTTGGGACCATTCCTGTTTGGTATATACTTCTCTGAAGTGAAGACCAATGTTGGGGACCTCTGGCTCACCAAGTTTGCTGACGACTCTAAGCTGAGATCAATCATTAAGTCCCAAAATGATGTTCACATCCTACAAACAAGTCTAAAAATGACAAATGACTGGTGCCAAAACCATGGTCTGAGACTAAATGCTAAAAAATGTGTAAAGATTACCCTTCAGTAAATCAGATATCCCTGCAAATTATAATATTGCTAGCACACCTCTAAAGGTAGATACAGTGGTGAGGGACTAGGGAAGACAGATAGATAGTAACCTAAACTTTGACCACCAGGTACCTATGATAGTGAGGAAATCCTTCTGTGTGGCTCAACTTATAAGAAAAGGCATGGCATCAAGATCAAAGGAAGTCATAGTGCCATTGTACTTGGCCCTCATCAGGCCTATAATCAAATACAGTGCTCCCTACTGCATGTACCTAACCAGGAACTTCTACCAACTGGTGTAGCCCCAAAGATTTCTCACTAAAAAAATATGAAATGTTAGACACGTCTTATGCAGACCGACTAAAGGCCCTATCCCTTTACTCCATCTCATATCGTTCATTGAGAGGGAACTTATGCCTGACCTACAAAGCATTCTCTGAGACAGCCCTGACGGAAATGTTACATATTTGCAAGAAAAATTATAGAAGGGTCACACATTCCATGGACCTGAACCTTATTTGTGACTCTAACAGAACTTGCTGGAGAGACGTATTCATATCTCAAAGGATACATTGACTATGAAATAAACTTCCCATCTTCCTAAAACAAAGTCTGTCCTTCAATCTCTTCAAAAAAGAATTTGGATAAATGAATGGGGAACTATAGATTTACTCCAGGTGTACTGCCCATATCCCTTATAGACAGGGACAGTCTGTAAAATGACTCAGGGCTCCAACACCCAAAGATCTAGTACCCTGATACTACACTATCCCATATCCGGGCAATTAAGATATAATATTGTCATATCCTGGGTATTATTGGCTAGGCTTGTAAAGGCTCTTGTGCCATTAGCCAAGTAATCACCTGTGAACCTATGAACCTACAAAAAGGTTGTTTAAAAAAACGTTAAAATGTACTTTGAAGCATCTTGAAACCATACAGCCCCTGGGGTCCTTGCAGCACCAGAACCCCTGGCTTAATGCAATTATTTCTTTCACAGTTATTACAGTGTAGTCTTCTTCAATGAGAGTGTATTAAAAGGGAAAACAAAGTTGAAGAGCAAGGCTGAATTTCTTCTTTTATTGATGATTTGTGTTCAGGCTGTCATTGGATAAAAAGATTGTTTAAAAAATGTAAAATGCACCTTGGAAACAACTAAAACCCACATCACTTCTGGGGGGTTGCTTAATAGAGTTGTCTTGCCTACCTAAGATGTGTTGAGTGAATGAATAAATGCAGGAAAAAAACTGAAGTGTAAGACAAACTGTGGGAAAATGGTAGAAAAAGGCAATCTGGATGGTGTAGGTAGGCCAGGATGGGTAGTGCATAGATGCACTGGATAATAAATGTGAGCGAAAGTGATCAGTGAGGGGGTGCCTTGGGGCCCCCTTTGCCTAGGGTGCTAGTTTACCTTAGGCTGGCCCTTCTTCCTTGTATAGACTGGAAGGCCTTGTTCTTCCTCTTGGTATTGATGTTGTTGTTGCAGTTGTTTATGCATCCTATGTGTAGACGTAATCTTTTGGACTGGAACTAATTTTCCTTTCAGTTATCTATAAAATTGTATGACAGCCAGGAAAACTGTTCTGAGCTCCAAACAGTTGTTGTGAAATGTAGCATTCTGCTGACCTACTGAGCCCTGACCAAAAGCTTTTTTGAGTGGTGTTTCACCTGGTTTAAATTGACTTATGCGAGGAAAACAAGGACTGGTGGGGCCTCTGAGAATTAAACCTTTTGGAAAACAAAATGACTGCAGTTCTTTACCAGTCTATACCTGCAGTCCTTTACCACTCCCTACCTGTGTAAGTAGTTTTCAATTTTATATCAATTTTGACAGATAATCCCTTGTCTGGGGAAAGTGTTATATAAAGTGGAACAGTAATATTCACAGCCAGGTATGCAGCTAATGTCACACATTATAGAAGATACTGATGAACTGCTAATGGCTTTTGATCACCTACCTGCAACCTAAATTACAATCTTAGAATTTATTTTACATAAATTTTTTACAGCAACAAAAGCACAGAAATAACCCTGTTTTAGAGTTACCCCAACTCTACAACATCATAGATTACCCCATCAGTACAGCCCTTCACATCTTCTTTACATTACCTAAATCTGTCTTATATACAAACACATAATTAAATCACATCTACACTACTGCTCCATAGCAATGGCCTGCTTCCTCCTAAATGTTCCTCAGTCAAAGGTCAAAAGGTACAGAAAACAAGTTGGCAGAGTTTGTAAGGAGTATGGCACTGCCACACCAGCTGTGTTGTGCTGCTTATGGTATGCTAACTTTCTGTAAGTAAGCTAGTAAGACAAATTGTGGATGGTAAGAGAGAATGTGGAGGGGTGGAAAGATGGGGCCGGGTGCAGAGTTAGGTAGAAATGTAACATGGGACATTTCCTTACGTTCTGATGCTGTAAATGAACTCTAATGTGGCTGTAGCTTTGATTTTGTTCTTGCACAATTAAGTTCAACTGATACATAAATAATATTTTTGCTTAAGACACGGGAGAAATCAAGATAAGAACTACTGGTATGAAGTCACTGAAGCAGTAAAATGTTACTGTTACAATAAGTGCATTGTAAGAAAGCTATTTGTTTACTTTGTATAACAGTAACTGTTTTTTGAAAATAACAATTATCTATATGATAACCCAGTTTCCCCGATGGAAGTTTAAGACAAGATTTTTTGTTTGATTTTTTTTTTCTTTAATGTCTAAAAATGAAACAGTTCTCTCTACATGCCCTTAATACTTTTTACTAAAACTTGTATAATAAACAGTGTTAATAAAACTGCATGGGCAATATAAACAGAACTGTCTCATTTCAGACATAAAAGTTTAAGCACTGAAAGAACATCTCCTAATTTTATCATATAGATTTCACATAAAGAGTAAAAAAAACAAGGTGGCATTGGTTGGCTGGTTGCATTCTATTGCCACCTACTTCTGCAGTTTTCTATGCTTCAGTCCATCTTACTGCTTGTTTAACTTCGTATGGTTGAATATCAGCAGTTGGGTTTCCTTCCACTACCCAGTTCTGTAATACTGCCTGCCTCTCTATATTGATATGAAGTATTGCTTTGGATCTACTCTGTAATTTCTAAAATATTTATGGTTAACAATTCTGAAACAATGTTTGCTGCTCTTTGGAGACATTGTCTAGATGGTAACAACTTTCTAAAGTTAAAAACTTATTGTGTTTCTTGATTTTCATAGCAAGGACATTACCTGCTTTGCCTTATGGCATGATACTGTTTGAGCTGAAGTGTTTCAAATTTCATCTCTGACCAGGCACAGTTTATGTATTTAATTCCTTGGCACTGACATCACCAGTATTTGCACTGCTGACAATTATGTGTCTATTGTATGCCAGTTTTCTCTTGAGTTTTTGTACACACAGACTGATTTCTGTTACATTTATTGTGACAGTTTCACTATGGTCAGATTACTCAGCCAGCCTGCCTGCCTGCCTATGTTTCAGTCTGCAGTTTTTAGCATGCAACCTTGAACACTGTTACGTCTTTCTTTATTAGACGTTGTTGGTATCTTTTCTAACAGCTTGGCACATTTTGGATACTTTTAGGTTTGCTGTATAGTTTTGACATTTCCGTAGCATGTCCCAGGAGAATGTGCATATATCCACTTCATCTACAGCTTTAGCAACTGTTCAGGCCAAAAATATCAATCTCAACTTGCCTTCTTACTCACGGAGTGTTGCCTCCCTTTATTTTGGCTGCTCATTTTATGCCTAGACAGTGTTGTTATTTTCACTACAATGCTGGCTTTTATATAACACATTGTACTTATGTTTTTGTTCTGCTTCTATACCTCATAGCATTCATTACAGTTCATTGTTCATGCTGCTATATGTGCTGTTTCATGTATATAACTCCAATTTTATGGTTCGATTATCCTTATCAGAACAATCCATGGCTAAATTTAATTGGCACTTGACCATAATTTCTTTGGAATACCCTCTACATGGTCACTGATTAATAATTAGTGTACCATTTTAGTTTGCCCACATTATTTGCCAAAAAATGCTGAACAAATGTCATTAATGAACCACTCAGTACCCAAGCCTCATTGTGATAAAATTTCTAATAAGCCATAAGGAATGAGACCTGGCTGTTGAAAAATGGAAGCAGTAGTCCTTAAACAATGTTGGATAGCAGAAATATCATAACAGTTCTTAAGCACACACACACACACACACACACACACACACACACACACACACACACACACACACACACACACACACACACACACACACACACACACACACACACATATGCATGCATCCATTTACACACACACAGACACACACACACACACACACACGCGCGCAAACACGCGCACGTGCACACACAAACACACACACATTCATAGAAACAAACATAACCACTTAAAGAAACACACACACGCGTGCACACACACACACACACACACACATGCTAGCGCACACACACATATGTATGCACTCATACATGCACCCATTTACACACAAACACACACACACACATATGCACACAAACGCGCGCGCGCACACACACACACATGCACAAACGCGCACACACACAAATGCGCACACATTCATAGAAACAAACAAAAACACTCAAAGAAACATGCGCACACACACACACACACACACACACACACACAGACACACAGACACACACACACACACACACACACACACACACACACACACACACACACACACACACATGCACATGCACATGCACACACACAAACGCACACACATTCATAGAAACAAACATAAACACACACGTGCATGCACACACACACAAGCGCACACACACACACACACACACACACACATATGCATGCATCCATTTACACACACACACACACACACACACACACACGCACACGCACATGCATGCACACGCACACACACACAGACACACACACATGCATTCACACACAAACGCACACACATTCATAGAAACAAACAGAAACACTTAAAGAAACACTTAAAGAAACACGCACACATACACACACACACACACACACACACACACACACATACACACATACATGCAAGGCAGTCTATTTCCACTGTGCAGGCCAGAACAGTAATGTGAACCAGCATATGCTAATATTGCTGAATCTTGGCAGATTATATGTTCATCGGTTCATAGGTGTTTACTTGGCTAATGACCACAAGGCCCTTTTTAAGCCTAATTATGCATCCTAAATCTCTGACAAGTTCTAATACCCTTGAAAAGTGTAAGCATGGGCTTGAGAGATGAACCATTTACAAGCAGAGGCCTAGGAGATGAACAATTTACAGGCAGCCTGTGGCCATTAGAGACATAGGTGCCAAACCAGGGATGAATTTCCTGTTCCGCATCTAATTGTCCAAGTTACACTTGAATTGGGTTAGGGTGGAATTCTGCTTCACATGGAATGATAGCCTGTTCCAGAGAAAGGATAGTCTCTGGGATACATACCTGCCTGTCCAGCAGGTCCTATTTATATCACAGGCAAGGTTTAAGTCTTTAGAATGGATAATTCTGGGGCTGTTTGTTTTGTGGATATGCAGGAGGTCCATCAGAGTGGGATCTGACAATGCCTTGTATACCAGGCTTAGATCTCCCCTCAGTTACCTGTCGGAGACAGAATATATGGATAGGGCTTTCAAGCAGTCTGCACAGGACATGTATTCTTTTAGTGAAGAATGTCTGTGGATGTTCCACTTGTTGTATGTGCCTGGTTAGGTACATACCAAAGGTGGCATTCTACTCAATGACAGGCTTCATGAATGCCAAATACAGTGGAATAATTATATTATTATCTGATTCTAATCAAGCCAGCACTTTACTACCTGCTTGCATGTTTAAAGTAATGTCATTGGTATTCCACGCCAACATTGCACCTGATGGGCAGGAAACAGATATATTGTGAGGGAAGGAATTCAAGAAATAGGTAGGAAGTATCAGTGATGGTCATGCTATCATTCTTATAAATCGATAAAGCAAATCAAAATGTTGAAAAATGATTTCTGACAAACAAAAAACTGTAAATGGAATAATTAGCCTATGATAATTGTGACTTTCATATATTTTGTGCTATCAAAAATTTAGAAGGCATAAATTCTTTGGCAGAATCAGACACTGTTTAGATAATGTCCTGTGTGGGTAAAAGGGGAACCCAGAAGTGGCTTAAAAAGCACATCCTGTCTTCAATTTTTCTCACATTATATATTAGGATTAGAATGGCAGCTTTAGTAATTATTCTTTTACTTCAGAGTATGTATGTTAGACTTGATAACAAAAACAGAACTACTTTTGAAACCCTACCACCACCACCACTGCATGGCTAATATAACAATTAAAAATAACAAAATAAAAGATCAGCCAGTGTATAATGGCAATGAGTGGGTGCTCTGTCTGTTCTGCAGTTTTCACTCAATCACAGCTTTGCTACACCAGTGGTCTAGCTTTATCGCTTGTGGGCAAAGACTGCATAACCCACAGAACACCCATTGGGTATTGCTCACTTTCATCACATTTATGTTTATTTCATACCTTATCAAGGTAACTTGGACATCATGCATATTTTAAATAATACGGACCTTTTGCTGGCCCTCCACCATTTTATATCCCCTTGAATCACTGCTGGTATATCTGATCTTTGACAATGGTTGAGTTTAGAGCGGTGCAGTGGTGAAGCGGTTAATGTTGTCACTCACAGCAAGAGGGTCTCTGGTTCAATTCTCAGCCGGGGTGCCTTCTGTGTAGAGTTTGCATGTTCTCCCTGCATTCAAGTGGGTTTCCTCCAGATACTCCGGTTTCCTCCCACATTCTAAAGACATGCGTCTGGAGCATTTCTCCCCAGGCCTCTGCTGAAAATATGCTCTGTCCTAGTCAGACTTTACCGGTCAACAAATGTTAAATAAATAAATAAATATAAGAAGGGGAGGGGAAGTAAAAGATCCCAATGGGAAAAGAGCAGGGAAAGTTCCTGGTGCCCTGACCAAATTTTCCCAGGTCAGTGTGACTACCTCGTTTAGAATCCTCTGAAAAGAGGCTGTTGGCTTAGTGGGACTAACCTAGTCAACAATGAGTAAATAAATAAATACTTTATATAAATAAATACTCAAACAATGAGTAAATAAATAAATATATAAATAAATACTCAAACAAAGAGTAAATAACTAAATACTTCATATAAATAAATAAACAAAGAGTAAATAACTAAATACTTCATATAAATAAGTACTCAAACAATGAGTAAATAAATAAATACTTTATATAACTAAGTACTCAAACAAAGAGTAAATAACTAAATACTTTATATAAAAAAATACTCAATGAGTAAATAAATAAAAACATATATAAAAAATAATCACTTGTTCTCGGAGGTGCAGCAGCTTCAGTGTGACAAAATAAAGTAAGGTAGGTGCAAGGTTAAATTGGTATAACAGGGAAAGGGTTCCTGCATGTAGACTGCAAACAGGCCTGCCATCCTGCAAAAAAGCATAATTATTGTAGATTTCATTTGCTGATATAATAGACCGAGTACAAGTGTTGTGAGTATGAGTGTGCGTAAGGTCATCATTTACAGACATCTGCTGCTGATGAAATATTGTAACACCAGCTCCATATGCCACAAAGATAAAGTGGCTCCCACTGCAACTTATTTATGCAAAGGAGAAAGCAAAACTAATCAATACAAAAAGCAGCATCAAAGATATATGAAAAGAAATACAGGCAAAGACATCCAGATATGGAAAATTTCACAATACAAAAAAAAAAAAAGAAAACAAAGGAGGAAAGTAGAAAAGAGGATTAGTAATGGAGAAGGTAAATAGAAAGTGAAATTATGGATTACCTGAAAAATTTAGAAAATCCAGCTCAGGTAATATCACAGCATGATGAAACAATGTGTCCCCAAATTAGGGAGAAACGGGTAGAACGGGAAACATCTGATCACTTGCCATATGAAATGCTCTGGAGCCTGCAGTAGGAAACCAATACAAAATTCGGTTGGAGTTGTACAGCCAGAGAAGGAGCAGGAAACAGTGGCAACTCTGACACAGTCAATGGTGTGGAGTGACAGGCCAGTGAGTTCCCATATGAAGAAGCAACAAATGACACGGGATGCAGCTGAAGAGAATATGTCACAAGAAGGTGATCTGGAACTTTCTGTAGAATGCTCACAGGGGAATGGAGAACAAAGAATGTGCCCTCAGCTTATAAGAAAATGATCTAGGCAAAGAGTTGCTTGATTTAATAGAAATGGATAGACATATTAAGGCTGACAAAAGAAATAGATTACAGAAATAAAACCCAAAATGTTAGAAATCTGAAAAAACAGATGAACATAGTAATCAAGACCATTAACACAAACTCATGTGATATAACAGAAGTAAATAGGATATATATTCCTGTGCAGCTGAATTAATATCAGATAAACTCTTACCAAAAAATGCAGAGAAATAAGTGAAAAAAGGGAAGAAATAAAATGCTATCATGGAAGCATCAGAGGAAACTATAAATCAATTAAGACAAGTGTCACTGTTAGAAGAGTACAGAAGAGAGAACGGATCTACAAAAATACTTAGAAAGATATTAGAAAGATAGACATGATAAAAGCAACACACAGTATCAGAACAGACCAGGGTCCATCATACACCATTGTAAAGAATAAACGAAAGATATCAGCACAGGCAGAACATTTATAGAGAACTGGGAAACAAAGCAAAAGGAATATAAACACCACCAAAAAAAAAGAAATAGACACATTTTAGGGAAATATCTATGAAGACCCTAAGATAACAAAAATACTGCATGGATAGAAGAAGTAAAAGAAACAGTAAGAAGTAAGAGGTTAAGGCGACCAGTCTGAAATCATTAAGGCAGGTAGGGTTGGGAATCTTCGGAACTGGGACAATGTTTGTTTTCTTTAAACATGAGGCACCTTTCTGCATAGCAAGGGATGAGTTGAAGATGTCTGCCAATGCCAGACATAACTGATCAGCACACCCCTTCAACACCTTGCCAGGTATGTTATCTGGTCTATTAGCCTTCCTAGGATTCACCTTCTTAAGCTGAAGTCCAAACTCCTCAAAGTTTAAGATGAGCACCATCTCCTCTTTGTCAGTATTTGTTTTAGAAAGTACAGTGGTGTTCATCTCCTCAAATCTGCCAAAGAAGGAGTTCAGTTCACTTAGGAATTCCAAGCATCCCACATTCATGGATAAAGGAGTGCTTAGAGATGTATAAGATACATCCTACATTGATCAGTTACATTACAGAGACCATGAAACAGTGGCAAACCCCTTTGAAATTAAACCATGACAAAGGGCAATTTATTATCCCAGGGATTAAAATTTCAAAGGGAGATATTCCAGGGTGATTCTTTGTCACCACTGTTGTTTTGTCTTTCCCTTAAACCATTAAACTGTTTAATTAACAGATTAGTTCTCGATTATAATTTATTTCCCAGAAAACAAACTTGCTTAAATATTTCTCATCTATATAGTTCATCAGATGAGGAGTTGTAAGCACAACTGCAAGTGGTTAAAACTTTTTCAGACAATATAAGAATGACACTGGTCTTGATAAATGTGAGAAAGCAACATTTAAAGCAGGAAAGTTGCAGTATCAAGAAGATATCAATCTAGGACACAAATGTAATATAAATGAACTTGAAGAGGAAGGAGTATATAAATATTTGGAAACTGATGAAGGATTGGCAATAAAGCATGAACAAATGTGAATAAAACTCAGTAAGGAATACTTCAGAAAACTAAAATTAATATTGAAAGCAGCCCTGATATCTAAGAATAAAGTCCAAGCTGTAAACCAATTAGGTCTCCCTGTTTTAACTTACAATTTTTGGTATGATTGACTAGTCCCAAAAAGTATTGGATTAGTTGGACAGAAAAGCAAGAAAAATGCTTTACACATCGAATGATATATAAAAATCAGTGTATACCAACAGTATATCACTATATCAGTATCTCCCATACTCTGAAAGAGATATGGGCCTCTTTGAAATTGATTACATGTATAGATCTGCAATCGTCGGACTGTATACACATCTGCTGACCTCATCAGATCCAAACATAGTGAAAGTTTTAAAACATGCAAAGAGGAAGTCTAAGGTGACTTCTCTACTTAGTTTAGCAAAAGCATCCAGGTGGGAAGCAGGAGTGGAAATCAAACCAGAAGTAGACAAAAATCAGACAGCAACTGAATCTGTCACATACAAAAGAAAGAATATAAGGAAAAGGTTCAGATGAGAATATAAAGAATATGGAAATGGCATAAATATAGTGGCAAGTATAGAGATATCCTGGAACAACTTCATGTTGATCAGGAATCAAATGATAAAAGGCTGATAATGGTGGCCCAGGACAGTGGACTAAGTACATGTTGGTTTACAAAGTCCATTGAGCATGTGGGGGAAACAGACAAATGTAGGTTCTTGTGAAAAGAATTGGCAGTAGTTGCACAACTTGTTGCTGGGTGTGATACAATTATGGCAGAGGGCCTGAGCACTAAAAGGCAGAATAATGTGACAATATTGTTGCATTGGGGATTTTGCAAACAATACAATATAGAAGTAGCTGAGAAGCATTGGAAACACAAATCACAAAGCATTGTAGAGAATTATGAAGTGTACATCATTTGGGAATCATCCATTATCAACAATTCAACAACAAAATATGAGAAAACTAGATATAGTAGTACATGAACAAAAGACAGAAGTAGTATTAGTCACTGAAATTGCTGCACCTAGCAATTACAGTGTCTCACATCCAGACAGACACAAAGTCATAAAATATCAGGATTGCAAGCAGAAATAAGAGCAATGTGGAAAAAAGATACCCAGACAGTTCCAATAGTAGCAGGAGCAATGAGTGTCATAAAAAATAATTTACAGTCGTGTTTAGACATGCTACCAATACATGTAACTCTATATAAATTGCAGGAGTCAGTTCTGGGCACATTGTGGGTGCTGTTTAGAGCACTTTTGGCTAACATAAAAGATTGAAACAGTACTAATTTCATTAACTTTAATTATACCCTGAGTTAGGAATGAGGTCCATTCCCATTATGCTGTTTGAAATCCAAACGATTTTGAGATATTAAACAGAGATTCTATTATTTTCACTGCTGGGGCCTCCCAAATTCTACTTCCAAGGACTATGGCCAGTATTCATAGTTGTTTGCAAAGCATGTAAGAGAAGTTCAAATTGTCATGCTTACTTACTTTGCAAGACTATTCTCATTCATAGCTTCCTCCTTGCTACAAAGAATTGTCACTGGGCATTCTAGGTAATGAGGTTCAGAGCACCTCCATTAGAAGGGGTCTATTTAAATGCTCCTATTGGCGCACTGCGGAGATATAATACATGCATAGTTTGGGATTCACAGATAGCCGAATTACAGAATTATTGGGTAAGGCCAGACCCCAAAGGCCTTAAGTGCTCTCTGCATTCTTGTTATGTAAGGCTGGACCCCAAGGGCATTAAGTGAGCTCTCCATTCTTGTGGTGCACACATATGACTTCTACTGGTGGGAATCTATATACAGGGTGAATTGGAATCACTTCACCCTACAGAGATAGGCAGTGGTGGTCATTTATGCTGTGTGTGACTAACAACGTGTGAATGTTAATGTGTCACTGTGCTTGAGAGTGTGTGTATGTCTACCTGTCTCTCTGTGTGTCTGTGTGCCCTGGGATGGGGATAGCAGTAGCTATATGTGTTCCTCTCAGCACATACACTATGACAAAGGTGGTAGTTATTTTGCAGCTCAGTTGCTTCCAAATGAACAGTGGAGCACCTCATACTCTTACAAATTCCTGGGTAGTAAGATGGTACCCTTTAGGGAATTTAAATAGCTATGAATTAATAAATAGCACTATAGTGCAAATCACATCACCAGTACAGGGCACTTTGTGCTACAAGTTTGAATACCAGCCCTTGTCTTGCTGAGTTTAGTAAAGCATTATAAACAAATACCAACTTAATATAAGCATAGATCTGTTCATTTAGTTAAACGTTTTGCTTTTATAGACCATCTAAAAAATGAGTGAGTTTCAAAACTGCCATTGCAATAAAATGGAAAGAAGAACACTTTATGGTGTCTGTGTGATATCACATTTCAGGGGTCCAAACCCCATTCTGAGAGAGGAAAAAGAGAAAGAAAAGTAAAATCGCAATCAGTATGGCAGGGCGACCTGTCGCTGGGTTTCAGCAAAACTTACTGTACATGAAAATCATCAAAGCAGTGAGCTTTCCTGCCATCTATATTCTGACTAAATGCCCATGGGGTTGTGACCATTGTTTTGCTTTAATAATGCAAGATAGAGCTCAACAGGTCTAAAAACTGCCTAACAAAACTTTGTTAACCACCTTTCGTAAGTACCTGCTTTGCATAACAGATGTGCTTAACAATTATTTTCTTTTGTTTTGTTTTGTTTTTTGAGATTTTTTGCCCCCACTGTCTGTTGAACATCAGCCCCTTTGTCAGCATTTGACTCATTCATTCACTATCACTAAAGTGAGAGTTGCCTGGGAGAAGCCATGATTCATGCAACTGGCAGAGGTTTAGCTTTTTGTTTTGCTGACCATAATTCCCACCATGGACTCAGCTAAGCTCCAGGGCAAAGTCCTGCAAGGAGCTAACTGTGGAAGCTGCCCCCTCACTTCTGCAAGAGGCATAATACCCTCCAAGCAGCCCAGCCACCCAGGAAGCACAAGCAGTAGTTTCTCCAGTCTCCCCTGGAGACATTGCACTGTGTCTGTATGCCCCTAGTACACACAGCCCTCACCCCCACCCACCCCCCAGAGAGGATAGAGGGCCACACCCTTTAACTCCTTTCCCTCCCTTCCTGGTTCCTCCAATGCTGGGACTGCTAAATGAACCTCAGTCTCCTGGGTCACCTTCGTGCCATGGAGCTAGGCTTGAAGCATGCTTTACTATTCTGTTTTTTTCTAGAATTCAGAGCGTAATCACAGAATTCCATGTACTACATTTAGTTACTGTTAGACAAAACCTTATGTTTAAACTCCTAACATCTTTGACAGCTGGGTTTTCATTGTCTGTTATTTTAATTGCCTCCTAGTGTTGACTTTGCTTTTCAGTCAGGTATTTCTGTCCGGACTCATTCATACCCTTTGAAGATCTAGTAGTAGTAATAGTATAAATTGAACCTTCCATAATTGATGGTGAGCTTAGGGTTTATTTTGTAGCGAATCTCATTAAGCCATCATTCCTGATTTAACATTTGCTATGCTATAGCTCACAGTATTGTTTACTGATTGCATGACTTTAGCAGTTAGCTGTAATGTTGTAATGAGCAGCCAGATTAAGCACAATGACCAATTAGTCTCTCTTAAAAGAACTGGTAAAAGATTAAAAAATGCTAACAAGTGCCTTACACTAGCCTAACCACAACACTTTAAATTTCTACTGTATCCATTTCCAGTTGATTACTCTGCGAAAACCTGTTACTACTGGAACAATTTTCCATTGAGTAACATTAATTGCTTCTAAATGGTAGAAAACAGGGGTTGAGATGGTCCCTGGCTAAGCTATAAACCGGAAGTACAGACCATGATGTGTAACAGATAAAATATGCATAAGCTTAATGATGCAGCCTTCACTTACTGGCCTTTAGTTTACCTGTGCCGTGGAAAAGAATTCTAAAGTAATTTTGAAAGAGCATTTTCTAAACCTTGGTATTTGGCTTTTTATTGTGCAGTAGCACATTGCATATTCATGTGGCCAATATAATAAAAGGAATTGCTGTTGCTTGAACCTTTGCTGGCCCAAGTCTAATTATTCTGTGCTAATAAATCTTGGCCCTGTTGTGTAACTCCCATAGTTTGTTCTCACTGTCTACATGTGAGGATTTTGCCTTTTCATCTCAAGTGAGTGAACTGCAAAAATGTATTGCACTTATAGGTCCCTATACATGACAGTATGAAAACTAGTGAAGAAGAGAACTGTCTCATTCAATTATGATGGACAGAAAGAACGTATTCAAGGACTACAAGTATTTTAAGATACAGCGTGTTCTATTATTTTTTAATAGCTGCAGGTTCATTTTTCTTACTGTAATAAAAAAAATCACAGGAAAATTAGACAAGCATCCGAGTATTATAAGATACAGACTGTAATAGTTGTGTATTCATTTTTCCTACAGCAAAAGAAGAGAAATAACAGTAAAGAAAGTCAAACAAAAAAAAAAACAGCATGACGTATGTGAACAACACATACAAAAAGTGCTACTGAAACCTAAAACAACACATAACGCAAACAATGTCTGTAGGGATCCGTAACATACCGATATTTGTTAAAAACTATGGACCAAGCAGTATAGGCATGTGCTAGAAAACGTCTGTAGCCAGATTCAGTATGTATGCTTTTGCACTTAGTACTTCTAGAGATGATGTACCAAAAGCTTTATTTTTTCACATGACAGGTGAACATGTTTGTGACATATATGTAGCAGCAGCAGCACCAGATGACATATTCCAAGATATGACTGATAAACTAGTCACTTTCAGCAAAAGAAAAAATAATATGTGCTATGCAAATTTAGGAATGCCAAGTAAAAAGAATATTAGTCCACATAGGTTTGCTACAATAGGCTAAAGGTATTACAGGCATTAATAAAGAAGGCAACACTCAGATAATACCATCCTATAACATCAAAGTGATAAGGAGAAAAATTCCAGTTTAGTCAAAATGACATTGCTAGATTTTGCCAGATTCCTTGATAAATTCAAACTCTAAGCAAGGAAAATTAAGGGATGTAGCGAAAAATAATTTAATAAAACAGATGCTAAAATAGAAATGGATAATTTAGAGTAACAAAGTAAAGAAAAAATAAAAATATATGCAAAAAGTAGAGTTAATTACACATTGCAGGTACTATGGATGCTATGTTGGACAGCACAGTGGCTCAGGACTTAAGATTTCTGCCTCGCAGTTTTGGTATTCAATGTTCAATCCTGACCTGTGGTCACTGTCTGCATTCAGTTCCATTGTGTCTTCATTCCTGTTTGAGTTTTATCTGAATACTCCAGTTTCATTCCACTTCCTGGATATATAATGGATAATTGGCTATTCAACCATGCCCTTACATATTGCATCTACCTCTGCTTCTGCGGTCTGCATTGTGGCCAAATAATGTCCAAGACAGACTAATTCTTTCAGTGGGTTAACAAATTAATAACTTAAAAATAAATGAAATTTAAAATGTCAGTATCCCCAGTAGGGTCAGTACTCCTCACTGGAAGACGTATGTGCGACATGTAGAAATCATAACCATTTTGCAAAAGGGAAATGGCATAAAGTACCAGAAGACAAAGTAAGATTCAAAATTAGGAGACAAGTCAGAAGGCAGAAAAGGGATACACAGCTGAAAAATAAAACATGATTAAAAATCAGGAGCTTCCGTTTATATAATATAAGAGGAGGACTCTTAAAAATTGAAGTTACTCTACATTGAAGAAATCAGATGCCAGAATATATATATATATATATATATATATATATATATATATATATATATATATATATATATCAAAAATCCAATCTATATAAAAGTCTGCTTTGCAGTAGAAGTGAAAATAAATGAAAATGTGGCAAACCCATTTTCAATGTCTAAAAGGAAAAGGAACAAATATACTTATTTATTCCACATGTAAATCAATTAGTGCAATGTGAATACAGCACAATAATATTGTCCTAGTACAAATGTCAGAGCTTCAAAAAGAACTATTAATTCATTTAAGCATTAGCTTTTATAGACTAATGAGCAACAAATAATATTTATTGATTACCATTTATGATTACACAATATTACTCATTATAGATGTTATTTTTAGCACCTTCATGTGTAGACCAGCTTAGTTGCATAAAGCAAAAAAAGTTGTTCTTGCTTTGTTTGTTATGAATGGTACTTGTCCTAAGACAGCTACGGTTATATAAGATCCAGATACTTATGTTGGCAGCTCTCTCTGTTCCTCATTCATTTATCATTTTTTCATTATAGACAGGAAATCTTTTTTCACTAGCATACTTATTTTCCAGTATCGTCAAGATTCAAAGAATTATCCTTGTCACACTTATCATCAAATTCAGTGCCTCCTTTAATATGTACAAATCCAAGTATATTGCTGGACTGGAGAGGTTCCAAAGGTTTCTAACCAGAAAAATTAAAGGTCTTAAATCCATCAACTATCCTGACTGACTATCATGACTCTCCTTATAGTCAGTAACCTTCCTGCTACTCCAAAGTGACCTTTGTCCTGCTTTTCAAGCTATGAATGATCCAGTCCTGTTCAACTCCACAAAACCAGTGGTTCTACCAACAACTGTACTGTGGTTCTAAAATACACCAACAAATAAAGATGCCTTCTGGGAGGGATAGACTCCCTAACCAATGTATTTCCAGCCTATGGCATGTTACCAGAACAAGTCAAAGTACTGTTCTGGCTACCATTTAGGCTAATTTTGGTGACTGCATGGGTAGAAACATATATGTATCACGGTTATCATATACAGTCCTGCTTGATTTGGGAGGTGAGCACTATTGATATATGATATATAGCTTTAAGTATGTCTACTTAAAGATATATATCACTAGCCATCTTAAAGTCCTTATGGTTGCTTGCCTAGTAGTGTTACTGTGTTCCTAATAGTAGTAGCTCCTCCAAGTATTTCATAGATTCATAGCTTTATAGATTAGTACTAAGCTAACTGCCCTTGTGAGCCATTTTAAGCTTAGCCAATTATCCCTTGTGAGACTCAAACCCTGCACCTTGTGCTTGTAAGGCAAACACCTTAACCATTAGGCCACCCTCCCAACCCCAAACTCAGGGCTTGTCCAGGATTTGAACCCGGGACCTCTCGCACCCTAAGCGAGGATCATACCCCTAGACCAACAAGTCATTTGCAGCATTTGGTATAGCAGTGGCAATGAGGAGTGACAATAGTCCACCCTTTAATGGCAATGTGTTCAAAGAATTCCATGAGTATCAACATGTTAAACACAGAAAACAGTTCCACTGTGGCCACAAGCCAGTAGGCTGCAGAAACATTTCACACAACATATTAGCAAAGCAAAAAGGATTGACAGTTATAAAGATATTCATGCATACAGCAGCTGAATTGCATCCAAACAGCCTGCAGAAGTTCTGTACATTGTTAGAGTTACTTCAACATACTTGTTATTTGAACAAGATGGCCAAGTGTCCAGAGACTTCCAGTGTAGTGCTGAAAGTGAGTGTTGACTCTTAGCTTGTTCTTTCCTTGACTTAGAATTATTGTTAAAACGCACATGCGTTGCATTAATTAATTAATTAATTAATTAATTAATTAATTAATTAATTAGTGTTGATGCCATTTGCTGGTAAAACTAATAAACAGCTTAAACAGAAAGAGCCTGAACAGCAGTAATCAGAATGAGAAGTCCGCCACATGGCCACTGACGTGAGACCAAAGAACAAGAATAATGTTAGAGTGACACAGCTTCCTTACAGAGAACCTCTACAGCAGCCTACATAAGAAATACTCTTATACATTTAAAATGTTCAGCAGACTCAAAAGAATTTTACCTCAGATAAATGGCAAATGTTGAAGGTGTGATGGGGAGGAAAGAAGTAACTGGGAACATATGTTCTGGGAGAGCAATGAGTTGGCAGACTTTAAAAATTCCTTACAAAGTACTCTGCCAGGCATATCAGTGAGCAATGAGTGTAACTAAGGAATGATTGTTTGAACTGGGATTCAGGATCTGAATTGCCTAGACATAGTAAGACCTTGTTAAGTTTAATTCTGGTGGCTGACACAAAAGCAATTACTATAAAATGGAAATCAAAGTCAAGTAGTGAATATTGTAACAGAAAGAACTGGAAGTGGAATATTTATAAAAGAGTAGGAGCAAATTACATAGAAAAAATGGAAATTGTGGGAAGAATACATGCAGAAAATGTTTTGGAGGAGAAATGAGGTTAAAGAGAAGGCAAGAACTAAATAAGTTATGCAATGTTGCTTAGATTATACACCACATATATTATTATATATCCTATAATGTTTCCAAATGTAAACTTGCTAATATGGTTTGATAAGTTTTATTATAAATGTAAGTTTGCATATGTCACAAGTGATAATAAAATAAAGGTGTTTAAAAAAAAGAAATTCCTAATGTTAATTCAAAAAAGATGACCTTTTGACCAGATATGCGATAGAACGGAAGCAGAGATGGATTCAATTTTGTCACATCACTAAATGCTGTTATGCACCGTGAACAGAATAATAAGAATCTGAATATAAAAGCAGTGAGCCTTGAAGCTAAAGTAATAACTTATTGGCATATAGACTAATAAATAAGCAAACTGATATGAAGACTAGGGCTCAATGGAGAAATGTTACAATTGTTGATGTTCCAGAGAGACTAGAGGGGCAAAATTGCCCTTTTTATAGCAGCATCTAGTCAGATGTTCAGGTTTGGCAGAAAGCGAGTTACACATACAATGAACACAAAGAGCTCTAGGAGAATTTGCAAAAAAGACAAAACCTAGATCAATTATGGTTAAATTGAAAATCTCTGCTCTCAAGGAGCCACTATTACTGACAATGTGTATCCATTATTTGAAAGGGAGGTAAGGATCCCAAATTCTCATCCTCCTACAGATCCAGTTCAGTGCTGAACCACGACTGAAATTGTTTATGGTGATGCATGCTAAGATAGTAGCTAAAATTATTCTCAATTTGGTTCATCTGCACCAATACGTGTTTGTGGGGGGCATACATATACTAATGTTATTAGAACTTTAGCTGACATAGAGGATGCTTAAAGGTGCAGTAAAGTTCTGATGATTCTGAGCTGGGATAAGAAAAAGGTATTTGATAGGGGTGAATGATCATTTTATTAGGTTTGAATAGGATGGAGGTTTCCAAAGAGTTTTATAAATCTTTTGCTGGGAACATATGGAGGTTCTACAGATAGAATAAAGTTATTGGCACATATTTTCTATACTTTCCAATTAACTAGAGGTTCTCATCAGTAATATTCTTTATCCCCCCTTACTGTTTGCACTATATTTAGAATTTGTAGTGTTATTTATAAGACAGTCAGAGTTAAAGGGTATAGATGGAGTAACAATTTTGACATTGTCCCTGTTTGTTGATGATATTTTGGTAATAGTAGCAGATCCAACTTTAGGGATGGACATCTTATTTGATATTTTAAATAAGTTTAGTAAAATAACAGGTTGTAAGATTAACACAATAAAGGTAGAACTAATTCTGAATAATTATAATCTACACTAGAGACATGGTGATAGTAATCCATAAAAGGGGAAACATAGTGGAAGTAAGCTTTTACGGACCAACCTGTTTACTCAACATCAAATTTATAGCAAAAATTAAACAAGGAGATGCAGTGAGTTCTGTCAAGAATAATATGGGAAGGCAAACTGGCTTTATGAAAGGAGGAAGGGCAGTAAAGGTATTGGTGGACTGCCATGGAGTTTATGGATAGAGAAGAACAAAAGGGGGAATGCAGGCAGGTGTGGTCCTTTATGTCTGGCAAAAGCCTTTGACACAGTCAGATGGGAGTTTCTCTGAGAGATACTCAAAAAAGACAACTGAAAACATTTATAGAAATGATTAAACTAATATACATTGAGTTAGAGATATGAGTAATGGTAAATGGACGAGTTTCCAAATCACAGAAGGTAGGGGAGGGAGACTAGACAGATGTACTCTATCTTTTGGGTTCTTTTATTCAAAGAAGAGCTCTCAATAGAGGGAAAAATTGTCACAGATGGAGGGAAAAACAGGAGTACAATGGGGGGGGGGTCTTAAAGTACATGGATGACATATGTTAGAGATCATTGATGTAGCCATAGAGGGAAAAATGGCAATTTTGCAAGGTTTCAAAGGGCCATATGGGCTTAGATGTTAACAGTAAAAGAAAGAAAGAAAGGGAGAAGAGGACGAAACTTAAAAAAGGGAAAAATCCCAAATATTTGGAAACATATGTAGGCCATACCTTAATGATACATTACAAGACAATCTGGATATTGAAGAGGGAGGCACACAAAACACATGGCTATGGAGAATCAATATAAAAAATGATGATACTCCCAGTTATAAGCATGTACTAAGAAATCTGGCCATTGACTCAATACAGGCCAAAGTATTAAAATTAAAAAAGGACTTGAAAGGGTGTATAGCAAAAGGAAATGGGAGATGGGTCTCAAAAATCAATGTAAGACGGGACATCCAAGATTGCTGTACTTTGAGTAACAGCTTAATTCTAGCTCTCCCAGTATGAACCACACCAAACTTGAAATTATAAACACAACTAAAATAAAAAATGTGAGGGCAGGCAAGTCACAGAGAAACTGTTTAATCGTGAGTGCTTTAATTTATAAACCTGAAATGAACGTCATCAGACAATCTTAACAAATACACACCCCTTCTTTAAATAATTGACTTCAGTGGCATGGTTAATCCAAACCAGTCAATAGCAATTTAGAAAATAATTAAAATAACTTTATAAAGTAAAACAAGGACTTCTAGCACCCTCTCTGTCCAACCAGTGTTTCGTGTCCCTGCCCAGGTAGCTGACACACATACACACACACACACACACACACACACACACACACACACACACACACATGAAAGGCTGGCACAGGTTTATTAGCTATACCCCCTTCTGCCCAAAATATAAGGTAGCACCAGCTGTCACCAGCCACCCTTACTTATCAGCTACTTTTAAGGCCCTTACCAAAGGGTGCCCAATCTTATTCTGTAATGTTATTATTAATCCAAATGATAAGTGTGACCAAGGCCAACACTATTTAGGAGTGGCCTTTACAGTGTCACCAAATACATATTGAAGTATTCTAAGAGCTTAAATATCTCTAAACAATCCAGCCACAATCAAAAGGTTTAAATATATTTAATAATAAAAGAACAAGATAATATTCAATAACTCAGTACTGACTACAGAGTTCAGAATCACATGAAATATTTAAAACAACATTGCAGGACAGTCTCACATAAATACAGAAAACATCAAAAATAATCTTTACTATATTCCTATCTGTATCTAAGAGTGATCACTGTACCGTGGTTACTTACTATTAGTAAGGTAAGTGCTGATGAGAGGATGTTTCCAGGTTCAAAGACAAATACAAAATGCAAAGTCTGTCTCTGAGAGATTTCTTAAATTACTATCAAACATTACTGCTGAGTCAGCTTTGGATGACATTACTCTTTGTCACCTGCCTTCAATTCCCAGACTAACAAAAACTTAATAAAATGTTAGCATCTCTTTGTGAGACATACATATCTCTCAGACGTCTGCCTAGAACTAGAAGGCATAAACCAGTTAAACACTTTTACATTTTAAAACTAGTAATTATTTCTGTTTCAGGACAATAGGAAAACCTCTAGCTCTAGACATTGTTTCTGCTTGCTGCACTGAAACTAACCTTTTTATAGCATATCATAAAGCAATTAATTTCAACTTATTTTCTTGAAGTGTTGTAAGTTAACTCCGCATGTTTCAGCCTCTACTATCAAAACATACATTTTCATAGGTATATAGTTCATACACATTTCTGTTCTTTTCCAGTAGGGTACACTGTGGTTACATTCCTGAAGCTCAGTACAAATCATACAGTTCAACACATACTTCTGCACAAGTAGTTTAATATCCACATAACATACATTTGCAAGACAAGCATATGAATCATATTACTATTCACAAATGACATATGATTATTTACAAAATTCCAGATAGCTGGGCTGGTAATGTCACTGACCTTAAGGAAAATCGGCTACAAAAGGTGAGGAAAAAATGCTGACTGGGAAGAGTACTGTAGCTATTCAGAAATATCAGTGCAAGCTCCATATATGACTTCCAGTAACCTAGCAGAAAGCACAAGACAACTGCACACAGACCTGGTTAAAATAAATGAAACACTGATGCAGTATATCAACTCAAACAACAAAAGGCTAGAAAAATAAACTTTAAACAGATATTCAGATAAGGTTTTAAACCTGCAAAAATCAGAAATCTAAATGAAGAAAAGGCTGGTTGGATATGAGATTGTTCATGAAGGGATGTTTCAGAAAATAATAGAATTAGAGGACAGAGCATGTATGGAAAACCTGAAATTTTCAGCTGTACCAGAGAAGCTGGAAGGAACAGACTGTATTAATTTTATGAAGGCAAAAATAAGCAACTGGACTGGTATTCCACAGCAGGAGATGTTAATTGAATGGTGTATGCTCCAAACCTGGCTACAAGAAAGCAACCTGGACCTTTAATAGTAATGTGGGATTACAAAGCAATATTTCTATTTGTAAAATATAAAAGAACAAGAAAATCTGGAAATATTGGACTTTTTTGGACTCTATCAGACTTGTGAGGGACTCTGAAGTATCTGCCCTACTTCATGTTATTAATGTTTGAAAATACTTAGGGAAGGGGAAGATTAGGTAGAAAGTTAACTGTAAGTAAAACACATTTTTATGTTAATAGTACCATTTTTATAGTGTATGATTTTCTTTGCATGCTGTAAAGTTTTCTCACTTGTTTTTAAGTGTAATGGAAATACTATTGTAAACAGGCACTCCTCTTTTTTTCTCCCTTCTTCACTCTTTCTGCTTGTTCAGCTTTAAGAAATGTAGGCACTGCAATGTAAAAAAATGTCTAGTTAAAAAAGCATGTCAACAGAAAAAATTAATGTGCTTTTTCTCATTCTTGCATGGGGGAATGACTGGATTAAGGCCCTTAGTTAGATTTAGTAAGACATTTGAAGAGAAAGCAAGTAAATGAAAAAAAGGATATTGAATATTATAAGGCTTTTTCTAGCAAATAAATGTATGCTTAGTAGCAATTCTGTATCTGGTCTTCATGTCACCATGGAGACAATCTGATAAAGAAAAATTGGCTATAATCAGATAAAGAGAAATTGGCTGCAATCTGATAAAGAGAAATTGACTAGGAGATAATAGTCTCTAAAAGCATTCAGGTGTTTTTCCAGCTGAGAGAGCTATAAAGATAAGACAAAACCAGACAGCACTTAGAAGAAGCACAGGCTGCACCATGCATCTCAGCATGGATAACCTTTCTTTTAGGTTAACTCTGTGGCAGCCAGTTTGGCACATTTGTTCCTAGTAGGAGGATAAAATTTCAATATTTGAAGATGTACATAGTTTTGTGTGCTCGTATTAAGTTAATAGGTTTTAGGAGGGTATTCGGGATGTGTTTGATTTTTTTTGTTTGAGGGCTTTCAATAAAACAAAAAAAAATTGTAAGATGTGACATAGACTCAAATGAATATGAAAGAGAACAGCTGTATAAAAGTTCAACCTGAAAACAATGTATGCATGTAACACAAAAGTGGGAACTAGATATTTAACAAAAAAGCTGTTATACATAAAAGGTGGGAATAATAATTTTTAATGCAATGATGCTTTCTGTAATATCTTTAAATGTCAATGGTCTCACTGATAAATACAAAAAAAAGAGTGGTGAATTGTATTAAAATGTAGAGCGCAAAGAACTATGCTACAGGAGACATACATGGAAAGAACTGAACATGTGAATTTGATAAAGAGAGGATGGTTATTCAGTGGAATTCCTGGGAGAAAGGAAAAGATTAGTACTTATATTAATTGCAAGAGGAGATCCAATAGTGATAGTAGAGGATAAAACAGATAATAATGGTAGGTTTGTAATACTAAGGGGCTACTGGCAAGGGAGGAGGATTACATTGGCATGTATTTATATTCCACATAAAACTGCTAGAATTGAGCTTAAGAAAATCCTGGGATAAATAATAAGCTTTTAGCAAGGACTATTACCTATAGGTGGGGACTGGAATTTGATATGCAGCAGTGAAGATGAGTCTGGGGGCCCAGAAGAGAAAGTATAACAAAGGAGGGTAGACTTTTGAAGAAATTGATGAAATATTTGGCATAGTAGATGTGAAGTCAGTACTAGGAGTTTGTAGAACCACGACCAAATACACCAAAACTTTATAGTATTCCACAAACTGAAGGCCAATTCCACAGTAGTGCTAAGATAATTTATTGTAAAATATACAATTAAAATTTGATTTTCTTCCACAAAAATCAGTCTTCTCTAGTGCCTCGGCCACACTCGCCTTTAACAGAGTATACTATCAGTACTAGGAGTTCTTAGTGAAAATTACCTATTATTCCCCAAGATAAAAAAAACTGGACTAGGCTAAACAGAACTTACATTTCACAGGAACATATGTGTTTAATTGAAGGTCTTGATACACACCCAATAACTATTTCAGATCATGGACCAATAATAACTAAAATAAAAACATAGGATAATAAAATGAAAATGAGACACTGGTGTTTTTCCACCTATCTGTTGAAAAGAGAGGAATTTAAAGAATGGGTAGGGGACATTATTCAGGAGGTATTAGAGAAGAAAGAAATTTAATCTGAAAATATAGCTAGGGAGTGGGATAAAATTAAAGTGGAGTTTAAAAATAGGGTAGAAATATAATAAAGGGAGATATGGCTAAGACGTGACAAGACTTATTTAGAGGTACTGACAAATGTTAAAGTATTGCAGAATAGGGAGAATCTCAAAAAACAAAAGAAGAGCAACTGCAAAATCCTAAACAGATAGTAAGGGATTACCTCAGTAATATGCATGAGTTTAGAAAGATTGCTGATAATAACTCTAGAGCACAAAAACTTTTAGCACAACAACTCAGGCAACAGAAACTTAAAAGGGCTGTTGCCAAGCTTATGGAGATAATAACAAGGAAGGTAACAAGATATCCTATAGAGGTATTAGAAATATTTTGAAAATTCTGTGAAAGTCTGTATAAAGCAGAGAAGTACAGAAATCTGTATCTGTACAGAAGTAAATATAGAAAGCTGTAATACCTAAGGAGGGTAAAGATCCATCAGGTTCAGCTTCATACAGATCCATTTCAATACTAAACCATGACTATGAAGTGTTTATGTTTATAATGGCTAAAATAATGACAAAAGTGATGCCAAAATTGATAGCAATAAACCAATGTGGTTTTGTGGAGGAGAAGCAAACATTTGACAACATTAACAGAGCACTGGTGATCCAGAAGGAAGCAGAATGTAAGAAAATATCGCTTTTGTTGGTCGGTCTTGATGCAGAGAAAGCATTTGACAGTGTAAGCTGGGACTTTATGAGCAGGGCAATTGAAGCATTTGCATTTCCCGTATAAATGACAAGGTTGATTAAGAGTTTATATGAGGGATCAGGCAAAAAATAAAGTGGATGGGGTCCTCTCTGATAACTTCTGCTTGATCAGATGAACCAGGCGGGGGTGTCCTCTTTCCCCTTTGTTATTTGCATTATATTTAGAACCATTTGCAAAGAAAATAAGGGACTTAGAAACTCAAGGATATAATTGATATGGTAGTCAAGAAAAGTTGGCTTTATTTGCAGATGGTATTATTTTATTCCTGACAAAACCAGAAAAGGACATTACAGTATTGTGAAACATTTTGAGACAGTTTCATATCTTTTAAGGATACAAAATGAATGAAGCTAAAACAAAGGCAATAGCAGTAAATTATGTACCCTCACACAAATTGGTTCAGCAATATCCATATTTATGGCAACATAATAAAATGAAGTATTTAGGAGTATGGATATAAAATGATTCTGGTGTGGCAGCTAAGGATATGTGTGAGGAGACTAAACAAAAGGTAATACAAAAACTGAGAAATTGGAAGCTCTGTTATATAGATATGGATAGTAAGATACAAGCAGTTAAAATGTTTTTAGTCTGTTTAGTCTTATATATAGGTCAGGCATATTTTTATCAACCAAGGGAGTAGTTGTGGATAGCAATTAATAAAGAACTGAAGGATTTTATCTGGGAGGGGAAGACAGCAGGAGTCAAGTCAGATAAGTTGATTGCTCCAATAGAACGAGGCAGATTGGGATTACCTGATTTGAAGGGGTATGTCAGCACTACTCAGTTAAGGCTCCTATAGATATCACAAGCAGAAACCTTTAATTCAAAGTGGAAATGGAAGATGAAACAGAGGGGAAGCTCAAGAAACAAGGATAAGCTTGGATTTTGGATGCAGATCTTTAAGGAGAATAACAATAATATTATATTCATAAAGCAGCAGAAAGTATTCTAAGAACTAAGCCAACATGGGAATAGAGGAAGGAGATTCTACCAATAGGGATGACTGCAATTATGGATACAGATAATAGGCAAGAGGGGACTGGAATTTACTGGTGAAAACTAGCAAAGGAACCAAGGTAGTGGGAGCAAATAACTAGAAAGGAAAAACTAATAGAATGGAAGATGCCAAGAATTTATTTGGACTGCAGGTTAGAGATTATCTTCCCTATCAAGAATTGATATCAAAGTAGAGGCAAAGAGAAAAAAGGGGATCCTAAATGAAAGACCAGCATTGGTAGAGCTTTTAGTAAATTCTAGAACAGAAGCTGCCATTAAAAAAGGAATAATTAATAGCGCATATAAAATATTGCATGATAAATATAAAAATCAACTCAGAGGATGTTAGAATTGGGAAGAGAAATTGGATAAGCAATTCACAAAAGAAACAATGTGGGATATATGTATTTATCACAAATATTCAATACAATCTAGAATATTTAGGATTTTTGCTTGGAAATGTTTACATAGATATTTTTATACCCCAAGTAAACTCCAGAGAATTTTTTCCTCAGCTAGATAGCAAATGTTGGAGATGTGAATGGGAAGAAAGAGGTAACTGGCAGCATATTTTCTGGGAGTGTAATGAGTTGGTAGACTTTAGAGATTCCCCGCAGACTACTCTGTTAGAAATAATAGATGAGCAAATTGGTATCCCTATGGAAATGATTTTTATGAATAATGATACAGAACTGGAATTGCCTAGAGATATTAAGAGCTTGCTGAGTCTAATTATGGTGGCTGCCAAAAAAGCGATTACTAGAAAATGGAAATCAAAGTCTAAACCTTCTGTACTAGAAGTAGTGAATATAAACAGAGATAAAGCAACTGGAATTGGAATCTTTAAAAAAGGGAAGGAGCAAATTACATAGGAAAAATGGGAATTGTGGGAAGAAATCATACAGGGGAGGAATGAGGTTTAAAAGAAGGCAGTACTTGAATTAGTTATTTAATGTCTGACATCAATTGGGTAGATTATAAGTGATGTATAATGTTTGCAACTAGGATTATGTCAGTATGGTTTCTGATGCAAAATGCTTGCAGCTGGGATTATGTCAATATGGTTTGTTTTCATTTATATAAAGGCATGATTGCCTATGTCATAAGTGATTATTTAATAAAGATGTTTCTTGTTTGCAAAAAAAATGTCCTGTAAGACAAAAAGAATCAAGACTAAGTAAGAAAAAAATGGGAGCTGGCAGCTTTCATAATGCAACCTACTTAGGTGGATAGAGACTAATTGGGAGAACAAAAGTCAGTAAAATGGCACTCCACACTCTCTCCTTACCTCCCAGTCACCACAGGTGTCCCATCCTTTTTAACATTTTCACCAACACCCTCTATACATACACAAAACAGGATGCCGTAATGCAATACACAGATGATTCTACTCTCAGTTGCACATCTGACAACATGGTATACCTCAAAAAAATTACTCAAAAAGCTTTAACTGCCAGTGAAACATGGCTTCATAACTCACAACTCATGCTCAACCCAAAAAAGACCAAACTACTATATTTTCCCCAAATCCTCCTCTCATGAAAAAACAAAATTTAAAGTCCTCTCTCTTGATAACACAACCATTGAAGTCACTTCTCATGGCAAACTATGAGGGTGATAGCAGATGATAATCTTCCAAAAAAATTGCATAAGAAAAACTCGTTAAAAACTAGGGATGCTTTATGGAATCAAAAACTTTCTCTCCAATGCAACTAAAACTACACTTGCCACTAATCTCCTACCCCACACCTTTTGTGATGCTCCCATCCTTACTAACCTCCAGGTTTCACAAAAAGTAAAACTTGAAAAATACTATAACAAAGAAGCAAAATTTGCAGAAAATACCCATTTCAGAACCCACCACTGTATAGAACTCAAAAGCCTAAACTGGTTAGAACTGCCCCATCAACTAATATGTACACAGCTTCTTACCACCTAAAAAATTATCCAGCATCCAGCTACCTGTCCAGCACTATAAAAAATTCTACACAACTATGTTCCCAGTCAGTCATTGAGATACAGCGACCAAGAACTTCTGTCTGTACACAAACCTATCAAGTCTGTTGGGTATTGACTATATTTGTACAAGGTTGCCTAAGACCTGTAGCTCCTTACTTGTATCCATCAGGTCAGTGCCCCCCCCCCCAATCTTTCTAAACCACTATGAAAGACTTTCCATCTAAAATCTGGCGCTGTTCTTGCTCAAAACCAGGATAACTATATCCCTAAATGTGAACAAGTACCTTTTCATTCCTTACACCTCCTTACTCTCCTTTCTTCACTTACTTCCTTACTTCTATCAAATTCTCTTCCCAGACTTTCTCTTTATATATGCCATAAGCCTGTTTTCTCTCACTTCATATTGCAATTCTTATTTGTATTAGACTTATTTACCTTTAATTTCTCTACAAATTGTCTAAAATTTTTAAATGATTGTCATGTAACTTGTATCAGTTCTTAACCAATGTTTTTATATTATGTCTAATTTGTTATAATTATTTAAACTGCAAATGATTTTGTTTTATTTTTAAAGATAGTACAATTACTGTTCCTAAAATGTTTTGTAATAATTTGGAGCTTTTCTTCCCAGGCCTCCGCTGAAGATGGGCTTATACCCAGTCAGACTTTCCTAGTAATCAAATGTAAATAAATAAATAAAAGACAAAAGTAGATTGGGCAAATAGGATGGCATGCAAATCTGTAAAAATATTAAAGAATGAATGCGGATGCAGTTATAACTGTCAAAGAAGGTAGGAGGGCATCTCTGAATTGAGAGATGTGGGAACAACTGACATGATACCCCAACCCCGTGTAGAAGAGGGAAAAGGTGGCTAATGATGATGAATGAGAAGGCACTTAAGAAATGAGGCAACATGGCATGAGGATAAGGGAGTGAAAGTGACATATGGGAGGAAGGATAATGAGGAACTTAAACAGAGAAACACAAATAGAAAAATAGAAGGAAAAGGAGATAAGAGGAGAGCAGGAATTTAAGTAAAGGACATGAGGCAAGGCAGAGTTCAAGACCCTATACAAATTAATACAGGAAATCAGAATAAAACCAAATGAATGGTGGACACCAGACTGAGGGGAAATGGCTAGAAAAGGGAGAAGAAGGAGAAACACTAGTAAAGGATAGAAAGAAGAGAAGGGAAAGGTAAGTCCCAAATGGGGGAAATGGGAAAAACAGGGAGAAAATAAAAATACAAATATATAAAGACCTGAGGAAGGAGGAAGCCAGAATGAAAGAGAGAGTTAAAAAGGCTGGAAAATGGAAGAAGGGTGACAGATTTGGGAAGCTGAATGACAAAATGTTCTCAAAATAACATTGGAGAGCATGACATGTATACATGTCAGGGATTCAACAAATGGCTTCACACTAAAAAGATTAAGGAGGTAAGTAAAACAGACTTGAGATGGTGGAGGTGGTTGACAGAAGAGGCTGGCAGGAACTGTGTTTTGGGAGTGCAGCGGCCACAAAAGATCTGGACAAAGGCCCTATAATCTGGAAGAGGATGAATGGATGGATGGATGGATGGATGGAACCATGATGGGGATAACTGTTGGGAATTTTGCATATGAGAATTATGAAATAATGAGACAAATGGCAAGAACAAGAAATTAAGGTAAATAAGACCAATGGCAACAGATGTAAAGAGTGTAATAGGCAAAAACTGAAGCACAAGGAACTAGTGTCAGAAAGGGTGTTAGACAGTTGGTTTCTAAACTTGGTAAGGAGACATTTAAAGCAGAAGAAAATGAAAGGGGTGAGAGAAAAATCAAGGGAGGAATGGCAGTAGGTGATAAACTACTACCACTGAAAAGGGGGAAGGGAGTGAAAGTAACTAGAATAGAAATGAGTAGACGTGAACCACTGTCGTTGACTAAAAGATATATCACGAATGAGGATTGCACAGAGTGCAATTGCAAATGGGTATAAAAGGAAGGGGCATCATGATGAGATCCCATACCCTTCTCCAAGATTTCTGAAACAGTTATTTGCACATCAGTCTCACAAATACTGTCCAGCCGTTTCATTCTATGCCTGCATTCTGCCAGACTTTCTAGCATTCTACAGCCCCTTAAAGATATTGCTAAACATTGTCAATGTTGTGCTTAGAAAACTATCCAAAATGCTGCCTGACTCCGGTGAAGACTTTCCCATGTCTCTAAAATCATTTGGTACCCTCACTGTGATTGTTTTGACTTAAAGCCTTCTATCTCTCTGTGTCAGTTGGTATGTTATGCATTTTCTGTACTAACTTTGAGTCCCAGAGCATTAAATGCGGCTCACTCTTCTCTATATGAATCTACTCCACTATTACAGGACATCCTGAACTCCTGAATGCTCTTCCACAATAATGATAATCTCCTTTACAGGTATTCCCTCTTGTGCTTCACCCTAAATTATCATTTGAGCTCAGATTATCATTTAGCTTTCAGCTTGCTTCAAAACAAGAGATTCAAAATAACCTTCTTACTGACTAAAGTCATGCTTTTACCAAAAAAGATTAGGATAAGCACTGCCCCCACCATGGGGACCATGGAATGTATCTCTCTTATTGTCCTCTAGAAACTGTACACCATTTTAAATGCCTCAGTCTATGGGTTTACTCCTTTTCACATTCATTTTGTTATTCTGCTTGTGGTTATGATTTGCTGTTTACTCATGAAGCTAAACATGCTAATGCTGAAGGGGTTCAGTTATCCACTTTTGGATATGCCCTATCTCTTCCAGTAGTAGCAGAAGACATAACATTATGTTTTATTTTAATAAATTGTATAGGCTTGATCTTACTTAGCATCCTTGGGACTGCACTATATCCTAGCTCAGACTTGCCTTGCTCCCAGCCCTTAACATGTCGTTCCTGGTTACTGTACCATTTATTGTGAAGCTCCTGAATCATGATCATTTCCCAACTCTTGTTCCGCTCACTGCTGTTTTAACTAAACCTTTGATTACCTAGGGCTTCCTGCACCTCCAGGCTTACTTTTTCCATTCTGTCTCATAAACTCAGCATAATGCCAAAGCTATTTACTTGCCCAGCTATCAGAAAAAGTGGGCCTTAACATTACATCATCAAAAATACAATGCACATTTCAACCTGCTTTCATGTCCAACTTCAACATAATCCCAAGGCTAAATATACCTGTCACATCACCTTATCCTTCTACATTTCTAGAGTAACATGTAACTGGCTTGTTAACTTCAACTAGTGTTATGCAATGCATCTAGCACACCTAGATCATATATAAATAGTCTGATTTATCTAGGATGGATTGTTGTCTCACTACCCACTGATCTATACAATTACTTTGTTGTGCATGGTACAAAGCAATTACATTCCAAAACTGTGAAAAAGATAAACTTGTTAACTGCTTACCCAGCACAAGACCTGATTAACAGTGGTAGGGGGTGATTAACCTAAGCAGGTGGTGCCAGCCAGCAAAGAACAGTGGCAGATGGTAAAACCAGTTTTTTAAAGCTGTTAGAACTTCACTCTACCACATTTAGAAATAGAAAACATAGTAGAACAAAGCGTCTAACAACTTTTAAAGCCGTTAGTTTTAACACTTTGTTTCTGCCTTCTGTCTATATTTTTCAACTGTGCCTGATTTTTGCAGAACATTCCTTATTTTATCTCATATTTTTGCATATCCCTCATATTTTTTTGATTTCCTCATAAATCACGTAATTATAGCTAAATCATTTTTATTGTTCTGAAAATTGATGTTGAACCAAAACTTGCTGTTCTGTTAACTTTTTTAGTCAGTTAGAGCAATATTTGTCCAAACCCACCATTATTTTTTTTATTTCTCAAGAAATCTTATGCAAAGAAGTGAGAGGCAAGCTGCTGTCTGCTTGACAGCACTCTCTAAGTGCTACTTGCTTTTAAAACTGGTAAAACACTTTTGAGTTCCTACACATTTTCTTTTTGTAAAGTACAGTTGTGTAAGTTGAAATTACCTTAACAGTAGATGTTTGAATGATCGCTGTTGCAAGTGTTAGCTATACGAGTTATATTTTGCCAAGGATATAATGGCCAGCCAGCTTCCAAAGCTTCTAGGCACGTTCCATACACCCAGACTGTGAGGCAGCTCAAGCTGAGCTGATTAAAAGGCAAGTTTGGGCATGAAGCCCTTCAGAGCTTTCCTGACAGTAGAAAGATGGAGGTTGAAATGCCTGGAACAACAAAACATAAGAGTCCACACTCTGGAATAAAAAACACACACAGAAAAAGGTGGAATCTACAGAGGAAGAGTCTTCTGCAGCAATGATCATCTGAACATCTATTGTTATAGAAAGTTCATCTTACACAACTGTACTATGTTTATCATATTAATTACTGTTGCAATAACTTTAGCTATATTGGTAGCTTACCTTAGCTAACTATGTTTAGGAGGTGGAAGGAGAAGACTCCAGGAACCCCTGGAGAATGGTCCTAGCAAGGCTTGATCTGGATCTAGAGAAGTACTCAAGCTTATAGTGCTTTGTAAAAGTATGTACAGCGGACCAAATAGCAGCTTCTAGAATGTCTCTAGAATCCATCTCTTTCTAAAAAGCCATAGATGAAGCCAAGGTTCTGGTAGAGAGGGCCTTGACTCTGCCTGGAATAGATTTGTTATGGTGAATATAACAAAAATTAATAGCCTTAGACAACCATTTGGAAATAAAATATAAAGTGTTTTTCTCAAATGTTGAATTTTGCTGTAGAAAATGCTTTTTGTGATAAGCATAAGTTGGTATATAACTTGAATAAAAAAGAATGGAAGGAACTACAGGCAATAGCGAATAATGAACATTTTATTATTAAACCATCTGATAAAGGTGGTGATGAATGTTGCTCAATATTATAAAATGTGTATGACACATCTGGATGATACCAATACTTATGTTAAGAGTAATACACGTGAATATATTAAAGCTATGAATGATTTTGACACCCTTATATCTAAGGGAGTGAGGTTAAAATATTTTTCACAAAATGACAAAGATAAAAAGTTTAATACTGATGACAGTGAGTTGGCTTTATTTTACTGCCTTCCAAAAATTCATAAAAGTGGGGTTGACCCACCTGTTAGGCCTATTGTATCTGCTCAAAAATATTTTTTATCTAATGTTGGGAAATTTGTGCATGAATATTTATTCCCTTATGTAATAAAGTCACCTAGTTATATTAGGGATAGTTTTGATTTTTTGGAAAAAGTATCTAAAATACAATGGAGTGCAGATATGTTTTTTATAAGTATTGATGTTGTTAGTTTGTATACTAACATACAGTGTCAGTTTGGACTAGAAGCAGTAAAATATTTTTTGGGTGATAGTCCAGTAACGTATTATATTATTGAAATATTGGAATTTTGTTTGAATAACATTTTTTTTATATTTAATGAATATACAGACAAATCAAGGGCACTGCCATGGGGGCATTTTTTTTGCCCCCATGTATGCCAACTTGATGATGGGTTTGTATGAGTTAGAATGGTTATATCATATAGATTTGTTTTAAAATTATGTAGTTAGTTATTTTCGTTTTATAGATGATCTTGTTTTTATTTGTAAAGGTGGGATATCTTATGATGGTCAGTTTATAGAAGTTATGCAACATAATAGATTTGGACTTTCCTTTGATGGCATACAGGTGGGCAAAAATATAACTTTTTTAGACATACGTCTGATTTTGGAGGACAGCAATACTTTACGTACGTCTGTGCATAGAAAATTTTCTGATAGTAATCAGTATTTGATGGGGACTAGCTGTCATCCAGTTCATACTTTGGTCTCTTTGCCCTATGGGGGATGTATGAGACTCAAACGGCTATGTAATACTGACATGGACTTCTTTAAAGATATTAGTGTGACTAGTGAGATGTTTAGATTGAGGGGCTATAGTGAAGCTAGTATTCAAACAGCTGTAGATAAGGTTATTAATGAACAACATAAAGTTGGTACTTATAAGTATGGAAGTAAGGGGTATAAGTATGGAAGTAAGGGGTATAAGTATGGAAGTAAGGGGTATAAGTATGGAAGTAAGGGGTATAAGTTAGATGTTAGAAATCTAGAGAAAAGATTAGATTATTTTGTCTCTACATATAGTGTTTTCAGTGATGTTTTAATAGATATTGTTAAACACTACTGCAATTTTTTGTTTAGATCAATGGACCTAAAAAATTTATAGTCTAGGTCTTTAGGCATCTCATTTCGTAGAGGTAGGAATTTAAAAGATATTTTGGTACATAATAAATTTAAATATCCCACTGAGACATTGCAATATAGGACCATGCAGAAACTAGGAACTTCACCCTGTGGTCATTGCAATGTTTGTCATTATATTGTTCCAACTTCTAAGTATATGAATGGCCATATATTTGAGGCTAAAAATGTATATAGCTGTAATACTGAAGGTATTATTTATGTGTTGAAATGTCCTTGTAACCTTGTATATATAGGAGAAAGTAAAAGGAAGTTTAAAACTAGACTGCAGGAGCATGTCAGGAATATTATAAATAATAAAGAAGATAGCCCTGTTGCCAAACATTTTATGCTGGTTCACAATTCTAATCCAAATGGGTTACAAGCCACTATCTTAGAACATATTACGAAGGGTGTATTTTCTGATGATTTGTATAAAAAGAAGTTGTTATATAAAGAAAGCATTTTCATTTTGAAATATGGCACTTTATTTCCTCAGGGTCTGAATGTGGAATGTAACTTGAGGCTTCTCATTTGATGAGAAAGCAGTATTAAGTATTTTTTAATGTTTATTGATTAATTGGTTTAGGCTAATTGCTTAATTGTTAGATGTTTTAGGGTATATAAACTGTGTAAGTTATGTGATGTTTTATACTCCTTGAAGGCGTTTGCCGAAGCGCTAGAGACGCAATAAACTGGTGTTTTAAGTGGATTCTTTGTCTGTGGTCTTTAGTTTTATCTTTTCTTTTTGGTTCGTGCAGAACCATTTAGAAATAGTCTGTTTTGACACAGCTTGTCACGTTGACAAAAAAATAAGTAATTGATCCGAAGATCTGAGAGATATAGTTCTGTCATGTTAGAACCTGAGTTGTCTGTAGACATCCAAGGTATGGAGTATCCTTCCTCCCTCATTTTAGCTTAAGTAAAGAAACCAATGAGATAGAAAATTTGGCTTAAAGTAAACTTGGATACCACTTTAGGCATACAAGAACTAGTTCCCAAAGAAACGCTGACTTATGGAAAGTGAGGTATGAGTGCTTGCAACTCACATACCCTTCTTCCAGAAGTCAGAGGAATCAGTAAAACTGTTTTCCTTGTTAAGAAGTTCAGGTCAGCCAGATTAGCTGGTTCAAATGGAGCAAGTGCTAGCTTCTCTAACACTAGATTAAGGTCTCAAGGAGGGCCTACAAGTTTACTTGACAAATCTTATGCAAAACCCCTTTCAAAAACACTTTGACTTGAGACTGCCTCAAAAGAAGAGAATCTATGAGCAGACATGGTGAAATGGCTGATAAACGAATCTTTATAGTGGAATAAGAAAGGCAATAGGATAGTAACTAGCACAAATATTGTAAAACCAGAGAAAAACTAACCTTGAATATGTGCTGGTTGTGTAATTGGCTCCAACTAGAAAACCTTTTCCATTTGTTAATAAGTGATTTTCTAGTAGCAAGCTTTCTTTCCTCCATTAGTACCTGACACACATCCTCAATATACGGGTGGCTAAAAGGAATTAAGACATTATCATCCAAGCAGTCAAGTGAAAATGCCTGATGTCAGAGTGTATCAAACACCCCCATTCTTGTGTGAGTAGATCCAGGCTGCAAAGTAATTGCCCTTGGCCATTTCTGGAAGAATGGAGAACCACAGTTGCCTAGGCCAGAAGGAAGTCAATACAATGATCTTGGGGATTCCTTCTGAATCTTCAGTAATACCCTGGATATTAGTGGAAGGGGTGGAAAAGCATACAGCAGCATTCCTGTCTAAAGAAAAGAAAAGACATCTGTATTCAAGGTCTTCTTGCACAGAGTCCTGGAACATAAACTCCCACAGATGGATCAATTGTTGAAAGACCCCCTGATCTACTTTCCATTCATGGGGGTCTGCCCTCATCCTACTCAGCTTGTCTGCCCATACTTTTGCTCTGACAGAATATAGGATGTCTGTAGAGTGAGATTTTGCTGTGAAGCTATATCCCAAGCTAACATGGCTAGTCTGTAAAGGGAGTACAGCCTGGTTCTCCCTTGCTTGTTGATGTCCCACAAGACTGTGGTATTGTGTGAAACCTGTCTGATGAAGTTCTGGGAGCTAAAGAAAGTTCATACAATAAAATGCCTTGATCAAGGCAAACATTTCCTAGACATTTATGCACTTACATCTGTCCTTTGTGTCCCACACCCCTGCACCTTCTGTCTCCTCTAAAATATTTCTCTTCTGACTAACCCCAGCAATGGGATTTGAAAAGATAAAGGGTGTTGATGCTGGGACGCAAGAGATTTCAGATACCACTGTATCTTCCTCATGTGGAATCTTGTCAGTGGTCTCATGAGAATCATAGTTGCCACAAGACCCCAAATCTTGAGGTATTGCAATGACCAGAGTCTGAGTGTAAAACATTACAAACAGATCTACAACTATTTTTCCTGTGAAAGAAAAGCTCTTTGAACTGAGGTGTCTAGTTGACATCCCAGGAACACAATCCTGTGAGAGGGAATCAACAAAGACTTTTGACTGTTCTCTTGGAATCCCACTTGTGTAAGAAATCTCTCACTCATGGGAGAGATTACTGACACTTTGAAAAAAACTCTGGAAAGATAAGCAAGTCATCTAAATATGGAAAAATGTAGAAACCCTGTATGTATATGGGTGGGAGTGGGTGACAAGATTTCTTGAATAGTCACTCAGACATATTGAACTGTCCTTGGTTTGAGGAAGGTAGATACTTTTCATTTGGAACTCCCTTGCCATTCCTTCTTATATGTCTGTTTACCTAAATTCTGTTGAGACCGTTTATTCTGTTTTCTGCCAAAGGTGGAAGAGGAGAAAGAAAATCCCTTAGACAATTTGGAAAAAGAGAACTGGAAAAATCTTAGAGATTCCTTGGATTAGTTTGCCCCTAGCATCACACTTTCTGATCACCTCTGCAGCAGAGGGACCAAACACTAAGTCTCTATCCAAGGGAGAATTTAAAATCTCATTTTTCACATCATCTGGAAGATTCTGAGAATGCAGCCATGCAAACCTCCTTAAAACAGAATCAACGGCCAAAACCCTGGAAGAGGTACCAACAGAGTCCTATACATGCTGCATATAATGAATAGTGACCTGTACAAAACAGGAAACTAAGTTATTTAACGCAGAGTTTTCTTCACAAGAAGAAACTGAAGCTACAACATTCCTTATACTTTCACAGTTTATCAGAACAAACTTTTAACACTTGAACCTGACAATTTAAAGTTCTGAAAACCAAAGTTGCAGAAGTAAACATTTTTCCCATACCTAGCAATAATTTTTCCATCCTTATCAGAAAGAGTTGAATTGGAATTAACTAAGTGCTTAGCATCAGTAGGAACAACTAAGACTATAGCTGCTGGGACAGTTTGAGAGTAGTGTATAAAAATTTCAAAGGCTGAGGAATTGCATATATCCTTTCTGCCTTTTTAGGGGCAGCTGGCTGACTAACAGGAAAATTGCAAGCATCAACACACATCCTCTAAAGCAGAGACAGCAGGAGGAATGGGCGGAGGTTCTGGAAAATCCTTCAGCAAAACTAATAGTATTTTCTAAAGGACTGAGAAACCTGAGTGTTCTCCCACTGAAAACACTGCACATTCTAACAATAGTCTCAGTGAAAAAGAAACCCCCGCAAGGAGAACCAGAAACTGAGCTCTGCTCTGAATTTAAGTTAAAAATCTGAGGGAAAAAAATGAATTCATCCTTCCATCATCTTGTTCAGATTCAGAATCTTGACTCTCTTAAGAAAAAGAGGAATCTCTCTTTCTTTTACCAGAAACTACTTTACTAGAAGGATCAATAGCCTAAATTAAACCTTGAAACAAGCCCAGTAAATTACTCCTGTCTAAAGAAATTTGAGGAGGAGTAGATACATGATTGGTTTTATGTTTCTTTTTAACAGGAAAACTAGGGCCAACTGTGTTACTAATGGTAGCAGCTGCTGCCCCAGGGATTGGCACAGCATTCTGGAACAACAGGGAAACTTTCCCTATTCCCTCTCCCAGGGCCGGTGCTAGCATTTTGTGGGCCCTCAGCAAGGTTCAAGTTGGGGGCCCTACTCAAGAGAACATCAAGCATGACCACATTGCACCTCCTGATACTTATTAGCTGCAGGTGCCTTTTTAAAGGCAGTCTGTGCAGGAAGTGATTTGCAAGGACCAATCAGGTCCTTGCTTCATCATTTCCTACTTAAAAAAAAAAAAAAAAAAAAAAAAAAACAAGGACTTAGTTCGCAGGCTGCTGCAGCCAATCAGATCCCATGTTTCAGCGAGTGGACCTGATTGAGTGCAGCTTGCCAGCCAATCAAAAAAAAGTGGGACTTAGTTCGCAGGTTGCTGCAGCCAATCAGATCCCTTGTTTCAGCGAGCGGACCTGATTGAGTGCAGCTTGCCAGCCAATCAAAAAAAAACGGGACTTAGTTCGCAGGCTGCTGCAGCCAATCAGATCCCTTGTTTCAGCGAGCGGACCTGATTGAGTGCAGCTTGCCAGCCAATCAAAATAAATAAATTAATTTAAAAAAAACGGAAATGCAGTTTGAATTTTCGCGACGACGGAGCAGCTAGACATCCACGAGGAGCTGAGCTGAAGCAAAGTAAATGCTGGTCAGACCATCAGAGTAACCCGCAGATGCTGACGACGGAGCAGCTAGAAGTCCATGAGGAGCCGAGCCGAAGCAAAGTAAATGCTGGTTGGACCATCGGAGTAACCCGTGGATGCTGACGACAGAGCAGCTAGATGTCCACGAGGAGCCGAGCCAAAGCAACGTAAACGCCGGTCAGACCATCAGGGCCCTTATTTGCGGGTAAGTAATCGGGGGCTCCCTGCGGCCGCAGATTTTCACGGGTACCTAACGCCGGCTATGCCCTCTCCCAGGATCAACAAGAATGGCCCTTCCTTGCCCTCTAAGGGGACGCCAACTGCCGCAGAGGACATGGTTAATCCCCAGTGGCTGTAGTTGCTACACCAGAGGGATTTGGGGTAAAATATAAGTGTATGAGGTACAACCAATGGCCACAACAGAGACAGCCACCTGCGGCTGAGGCAAACTGCTAGCCTGCTGTTGTGGTGAAGACCATTTGATTAACTTTTTCTTTTTCTTTTTGTGGCTGGAAGAAGGAACAACCATGGGACCGGTAGTCTGTTCCGTGGTCAAGTGAAAATGGTGCCTCTTTCTCAGGGAGGGCAAGCAAATGCCAGTAAAATGACCAGAACACAAAAGTTATTTTTGTGGACAGAAAAAAGTACTTTCAAATACTATGCCAGGGCCATCAAGGAAATATAAATGCAATTTCTCCATAAAAAACATGTTTTTAGTTAGTTAACTGTACTTTTGAACTGACAGAAAAAAACAAGTGCTCAGTTTGAAAGTACATTACAGTCTCAAGACAGACCATTAAATCATAATACTCCTAGCTTTTAAACAACTTTCCTGAAGAAGGAAAGTAATAAAATACTAATAAATTTAAGAAAATTTAAGTTTTATTCCCTAGCGAGAAGTTATCTGCCCAGCAAAGGAAAGCGCAGGCTGACCATTGATCGTCAAAAGTCTCAGAAGGGCATACTATTTTGTAATAGTAAAGCTCTGAAGGACTTTGTGCCTATACTTGTCTTTTAGTCATCTCAGCTCAAGCTCCTTGACAGTTTTGGTGCTTTGAAGCTGCCCTGAAGCTTTGGAAGTTGGTTGGCTGTTATATCCTTGGAAGGTTATTACCCATATAGCTAACGCTACTGCAACAGTGATCAATATGATGAACATCTAGTAATACATAGAGCAGATTAAGCTCCATGATCTACAAATCATTATGGCTGGGTCACGGTTCATAACCTTTTATCTTGTGTTCTCAACATGGATGCCAAGATTCACGTCTCAAGATTTGTTCTGAATGTAAATTTCCTGACATCCATGTCTCAAACACGCAATAAGCTGATTATAATAAGAAACCCAATCATAATCCACTATGTTTACATTGTTGCTGCTTTCCTGGGTTTTGTTTTGCTTTTTGTCTGTGGGTTATGATTAAATTAACTCTGTGAGCTATCAAATGATTAGGTAAAACAATATTTATGGAATTGTTTTTGAATGGAGCACAAAGCTATAAATCTAACTAAAATGTAACTTTACCAGGCAGTAAAACATCAGTATTTCTCTCAGAGCAGCTGTACTTAATCTATAGTTTATGGCTAAAAGTATATACTGAATGAATCCTATTTTACACTGAATATTTTATTAATTATATTTTTACTTGACTTTCTTGTACCTGTTACACAATTAGTGACATATGTGAAGATGACTTAACATTGTTATTATGTATAATTTTTTCAAGCCTTGAAGAGAAATGAGAGATGGGAACCCATGATCTCCACATTACCCTACATGGTGATGGGTCTTTTTTCATTTTGATGGTAGGGTTTAAGGAGGACTCCTCAAGAAGTCCATTCTTTTCTCTCAGTTAATTTTATTGTTGCTCCCACAGCTCTCTGATGTGCAAAAAAATCTGAGACACATGCATGTTGTATGTTTTCTGCTACAGAAAAGAGAAGCAGTTTTTAATTGTAGGTAAGACTATTGTCAGTTGTTGGCCCCACACTTGGGTTGTTGTTTTAGATATGTCACCTTCCCACAAGGTTGTACTGCAATCTATTCTTCTCCAGCTGATCTTCCAACAATCCTGACATATGTATAAATCTGCTTCATCAACACCATATGAAAAATCTTTGCTTCTACACAGTTTTGATGGTGACAATCTCAAAAAAGTATTTTTCAATACAATCTCAGGCTGTGAGGAAAATGTTTAATTATAGGATTTCATTAATTTATCTTCATTCATCTTTAGGACGAGGTAATGCAGTGACATCTGTGTTAGTTAAAAGACTGCAGCATTTGTGTTATCAAGAAATGTTTGGGTCAGGATACCTGCTCATCAATAGCATCTTTTGAGTTTTACACTTGAATTAAAAACTATATTACTGAATGAATCATATGTTCATAATGTAGAAGTCATTTTCATTAGTGGTAAATTACCTCTTTATTATATGATATGAAATTATGTCATAGCATGCTACATCATATGGATACATGCTACTTGACTTTTATTTATGCAGTTCTGTAAGATAAATCCTTACACTTCTTTTAAACCATAAAACTATTTTGCTTGTACCTACAGCACTGGCAAATTCCACTAGGCCGAAGGTTCCGTTCCCTTAAAATGTGGTTTGTGTTCAGAATGTATGGAATTAATGCACTACAGGAACATATAAGAAAGGTATGGTAAATATTTTAAATTTTTCTGCTGCTGTTTGTTCTAGGGGCTTTGTCCATTTTTTCTTCAATTTCGCAATAAAGAAAAAAAATAGCACTTGTAACATATGTATGCCATGCTATACTGAACTGGCAGCTTGCTAACAGAATACTCTTATTTTTATGAATGATATGGACAACTGCAAGAGGCCCCTGACTGTTTATTCATCTTTCTGAGTTACCTGTGTTTTGCTTGCTTTGTAGTCAGACATTTTAAGAGGTCCATGTGTAGTGTCAGACATGATGAATTTGGAGTAGGGTAAGCGCATTAACTTTACTTACTGGCAGTGGGTTGTCTAGAACTGTATGTAGGCCTTAGCTCAGTGGAGATGGACATTTACTACTATGCATCTTTTGCTATTCATCCTCAGTCTGATTTAAGCCCTGAAGTTGTTAGTCATTTTCTACAGAGGGAGAGAAAGCCTAAACATCAATTCCAATGACTGCATATTTCTTATACATTTGGTTTTCCCTACCTCACTAACCATCATGCTTCCTTCTCCTTTCCTCAATGAACATCATACCCCCTTCTCCCTACCTTAGCAGTCATCATGTTCTCTTCTCTCTACTGCAGTGACCATCATGTTCCCTTCTCTCCACTGTTCCATCCATCCTGGCCATTCCTACAGTAAGTGAGATCCAAGCAAGTGATAGCACAGCCATTACCCATCCAAAGTAAGGGGTTTTCTAGCTTCTGTAGGTGACATATCCCCTCAGGACTACGCTGCCATGACCCCCTTCAAACTAGCACTCCCACTAGATCTCTCGCCTTAACTGGAGATACTACAGTGGGAATGAGCAGAAAGGCATGCACCCTGCTCCTCCCTCTAAAGAGAGGCAAGCCAGCAAAGGTGCTGCACTTTTTCCTTCTCCCATGGCATTTCCCACAGGTGCCCAAGCTGTTATTTGAACTTGAGTCACCTGGGCTATAATCAAGGTTTTTTTCCTTCTGTCTCAATGGAGCTGTCTTGTATTTAATATACTTTTACTGAAATGATTCTTGAACTCATTATTCGTTCTCTGTTTATTTTAATGTTGTTTTAGCTTTGTTTCTTAATTTGTGTTTGAGCCTTGTCTGTTTATCTTCTGGATTCAGAGTGCATTTGCTTTGAATAATCTTTTGCTATTTGCAATATTTTTTCATGACATTCTATTCTGATATTTTACTTTAATTTGTATACAAATGCCAAGGAAATAAGGTGACGGTCAAAATAAAGCTTTGATACCTCACAGTGCTTTTTCCCTCAGTTCATTTTTAATCTTGAGCCTTCTCTCTGTGGTAGATTTTCCTCAGGGTTGCTGATCTCTTCACGCCTTCCAAAGACATACTGGTGGGTGAATTGGCAATGCTACATTTGCTCTCTTTGTGTATGTGAATGGATGTGCCTGTAGTCAATAATAGACTGCGGTCCCATTCAGGTCTTGTAATTTCTCTCGCATTCAGTATTTGCAGCCTAGGTATAGAGATTATTAGAAAATGTGTTTATGGAGCCTGACTAAATTAATTTGCATGCAGACTCCTAACAGCACCTCATTCATGTAAATGATCTCCATCTGATGACATCGTCCCTTGTTATTTGCTTAAATTTTTACCTACCACATCACCCTTGTACTACTTTTAAGCTAAACTTTTTTCATTGAAACTCCAGAAATCTGTCTTTGCTAGGTTTGGCATTCCCACCACCACCAAAATGTGCAAGGTGAGTTGGCTTCAGATTATCTTCCACACCAACAATATTTTTCTCTACTTTTCCTCTCCTGTTTTAATATTA